>NC_056743.1:720417227-720542227 GCF_019279795.1 Protopterus annectens | reverse complement strand
TATATATATATATATATATATATATATATATATATATATATAAATCTTTCTTAAAGGTTCTGTGATACCTCTCCTCTGGGTCAGTGATCAAGGAAAAGGAGTCTCAATCCTCACCACAGACATTGGTGAGGGACATGCACTTGGAACAAAAATGGATGTACACATTATTTCCAGATGCAGCTCTCAGCACCAAGCACAATCAAGAGCACACAAGAAACACATTCCCATCCTGGGGCTGGGTTTCCCTCTCTCTCCCCAGGTCCCAAATAAGACTCCCCACTGACACAGCTGTAGAGATGAGTCCTCAGCTGAGTGTTCCAAGCCATGTCCTCCACCAAACTCTCTGTGAAACCAGTGCTCTGTGTCTGTACTCCAAGTAGCTAACACGCACTCTTTGAGATTTGATTTTCACACACACACACACACACACACACACACACACACACACACACACACACACACACACACACACCTGGGAAAGAGTGGCATAGATTTGCCAGCTATGCCCCCTTTGCCCAGACTATAAGGTAGATAATGCCACCAGAACACTTCAAAGCCAGCTACTCTAAGGCTCTTACAAGGGTACCCAATTATACTGAGTACAATTAATACTAATGCCTAACACAAATGCTGGTGCTTGACCAATGCATCAAGGCTTTCTGGAGTGGCCAGAGTGTCATCAAATAAATATAATTACTCTCAAAGGTTAAAATATTCTCTAAAAGACCAGCCACAATGAAAAGTTTAAATATATTTAATAATAAATAATAGAAGAACATGAAAATATTAAATATCTATTTACAATACACACCAGAGTTTCATTCACAGGAAATATTAAAAATAACACAGATGGATAGATTCACACAGATACAGAAAAACAGTACTTAACTAATCTCACTATATTTTCCTGACTGATATAAGGAATTGCTATTCCCTGGTTATTTACTAAAGCAAGGCAAAATGAAGTGGATGACTGATCCTTCTTTGTCAGGTTTCTAAAAAAAGACTGCTTTGAGACTTCTGTCTCATCTAGTATTAAAACATAATTTCAGTACTGGATTACAGAATGACATCACATTCATAAGGTCACCTGACATCTGGCTCCTATACTATCCCCTTTACTAGAAACAGAACCAGAATCTAGCACATATGTGTCATAATGCATACATATAGAGCTTTGCTAAGATGTGTTACAGCATCTGAAGGCTATAAATGCCACCTTTCCAGGCTATCAATTAGTTCATCCCAAGGACAATATCGTAGGATTCCTAGTTTTGGTTTTCACAGATGTTTTGTCTCTGGCTGCAATGAGAACTGTAAGATACAATCTTTATTGCCTAAAGCAGATAACTTAATTTCAGACTATTTTTCAAAGTTAGCTGTACTGAGATTAACATCTTCTACTCCAGTATCCTCTGTTACAATATATTCATTTCAACAGTTACAATACAGTCTGACATACAGGTGAATTTCTTTTCTGTCTAGCAGAACTCACTGTTAGCACATTTTTAACACAAGCAGCTTTACAAATACATTTTCAACACAAGCACCTGTACAAATCAGTTTGATATACAAATGACATATAATTCTTTACAAAACTCCAGCTAGCTATGCTGGCATATGCTACACATCCACTGCCTTACTTTCTCTGGCATAGCTGACACTACCTCACATTGTCACAGGTTCTTCTCTTCTGACCACCCTTTTATACACATCTTCTTTTCAACAGTATCTGCCTTTGATTAATTAGTTTGTTGGTAATATTATTATTATTATTATTATTATTATTATTATTATTATTATTATTATTATTACTGCTGTTATTGTTGTTATTATTATTATTGATGTTATTGTGAGGTGGAACCTTTACTGGTGATTATAGCTGAGAAACCCTCTGGGATCAAAAAGTGCATGGCCTGTGGCCACAAATTGCCAAATTCAGATGCTTATCCAAAGTGCATATGTTGTTTGGGGGCTGCACATCTGGAAGCACTGTGCAATGATGCCTTTGGCCACTGGGCGATTGTTGAGCACTGCAACAAGTTGGTTCTAAAAGTACTTCTCCCAGTGTCCATGAGAGAAGCTTGCCTGTCTCACTCCTGCTTCTTCTCCATCTTCCAAGAAGCCAGCTGATCATGGTAGGAGTGAGAAACCTAAAGAAAAAGAGAAAGAAAAAGAAAGAGAAAAAGAAAAGCCCAAAGTTGCTAGAAAATGGTATGTGGATTGCTCTTCTTCCTCAAGTCAGGTTCCAAAAGTCACAAATCCTTCTGATCCAACCATAATCTTGGAACCAACCATCATTGGATTCATTACTTCACCTCATCCAGAGCTGCAATCTTCCCTGGGGCCCATATCCTTGAGGCTAAGATTGAAGAGAGGTCCTTTCATTGGATCTCCAGACCCTCCCTCTCTGCTTCTTTCCTTCATTCAGCCAAGTACTCTTGAGTGTGCCCAAGGCTGGCATGAACAGGATGATGAGGAAATTTATCAGGACCCAAATCTAGCTAAGGGTCCTCCCAACTCTTTTCCTTGTCAGATCCTGGGGAGCCTTTCTTCATCCCATCAAGTTATAACTCCTTCACTAGTTTGCCTTGTGGCACTGGTGTCAACAGATCTGAGCTTCTCTGTGGTATGTCTTCATAGGAGCCAAAGGCACATTCCACTTCTGTTCTGACAGACCCTTTAAAAGCCTTCTGAATCTCACAGCTGAGTCGCCATCATTAGGTTTGGAGGGATAGTTCAGGGCTGAGAACTTCAAATCCTTCCCTTCATCTCTTTGGATAGCTCAGCCCCGATGTCAGCCTTGCAGCAAAAATGGTCCCTCGGATCAAGCCTTCTCTAAGGTCTCAGAGCCTTTGGTGAAGCTCCCTGAATTCATCTTGGGCATAACTTTTGAAAGGGTGTTCTCTTGCTCCAGAGTGCAGACTTCTCCCTCAAGCTCTTATCCTTCCCTCTTCTGCAGAATTTCCCTGGGTCATGAGTTTGCTCATTTCATCTCATTTGGACAGCCAGCACCCAAAAACCTTGAGCCCATCCTTATTGTGGGTCCCCTTATTGTGGGTTGTTATGGAGAGGACTCAGCGTCTGAGACATCTCCTTAATATCCCACTGAAGAAATTCACTGAAGGATGCATGTAAAAGAAGATACTTTGATTCACCTTCTGAATCACTCATAGAAGATACTGACTTCAATGAAGGGGAAGCCTCCCCGAGATCCCCCTTAAGGATGTCATGTTCTGGAAAATTTTGGAACTGCTTAGACAGAAAGGGGAATGACCCACAGATGCACCTTCCCAAAAGCAGTCAGTGTTACTTGAGGCTTTTGGGACTGGTCCATCTACCTCTTGGGTGGTTCCCCCTGTAGACAAAATGGTAGACCTAATCTCCAAACAGGCATTTAAGGAAATGGGCATAGCCAAGCGTATTCCTTGTAAGCCTCACAAGTTTCTTGTGTCACCATAGGATCATCCCCAGTCAAGCAAGGGCCCAGCTATGGACTGTATGAGATGGCAGCAGCCACCAAAGGAACTGGTGGAAGACAGTGCCACTGTCCATCTACTGAACAGGGAGTCTTGGGGGTTGGACAGGTTTGGGAGGTGAGTCTACATGTCAGTGACCTTCTCCATTATAGCACTGAATTACTTGATACGTTAGTCATTTTCAGAGAGATTTGACCAAAGAGGTCTCCAAATCTCTCTCAGTGTCCCTATCTGTGGAACAAAACAAATCTGCTAATTCACAGTTGGCTACCTTCAGTCATTATCCAACATCTCAGTGTGTCTAATTTCCAATGCCACAGACAGCACACCTAAAGCAGGCACTGGTATTACTGTTGCAAGACGTGCCTGGATGTGGCTTTGTGACTTTGCAGAACATTTCAAAATGCCCTATATTAATAGCCCCTGTGGTAAAAAACTTTGGATCTAAGTCTCAAGGGTTCTTTCCTGACACTTCTGAAGACACAGCTCCCTGTGGCAGAGGGGGGAACTCCAATGGTGCATGTCATCCTCGAACCAGTGCTTTTGGGAGCCTTTCTCTGAGAAGCCCTACTAGTGCTCCTGAACATTTGCCTGATTGCCATTACCTGGAGGCAGTCAGGGGGTGCTTATCTCTGTTCCTGGTGATCTGGATGTCCATCCCCTGAGATTTATAGGTGCAGTGGATAATAATCAGAGGCTATTTCATTCCCTTTATTTCTTCCTTGATACTTGCCATGTAACTTCCCAATATTCTACCCTCACAAAGGGAAATGAGGAAGCTTTTAAGAAATAAAGTTATCCAAGAGGTCCCACCAGGCAATTGAGGATCTGCCACTTACTAAAGATTCTTTTAGTGCTAAAAAAAACTGGGACCTAAGGCCAATCTTGGATCTCAGCCACTTAAACAAGTTTGTATGGCAAAGGCAATTCTGTACAGTCATGGTACAGAACATTCTTCCTTTGCTGAGGCAAAACAACTGGATGTACTTGATTAAACTCCAGGATGTGCACAAAGGCAATAATTTCCATTTCAGAGCAGAGCCCTTTGGTCTCACCATAGGACCCTGGGTGTTCACCAAGTCTATGGCAGTGGTTGCAGCTCACTTATGTCTGCAAGGGTTCTAGGTGTTCCCTTATCTGGGTGACTGGATCATCACCACCCCTCTCCAGGATTCTGCTTACTCAGGCCAGAGACTCCTTCTTTGCTCAGATTTGGGGATCCCAGTAAATACAGTGAAATCAAAGTTTCAGCCTGTACAGTCCTTGGAATTTATCAGGGCTTTCTTAGATACAAAATTTCAGATTGCCAGGCTCCCTCAAACCAGGATTTCAGCTCTTCACAAACAAGCACTTGTGGTCCTTTTTTCTCAGAAGCTACCAGTGAAACTGATCCTATGACACTTAGGCTCTATGGCTTCTGCAATCACCCTGTTCCTGTTGGCCAGATATCATATGAGAGTTCTATAGTGGCCGCTGTCCATCCAATGTTCTTTCAGACAACATCCCATATTCCTTCAGGTCTCACATCAGGTGGTGGCTGGAGTCACTGCTTGTATCTCATGGGCATCCTTTTGTTCCTCCATCTCCCTAAGCCACAGTGGCCATGGATGCTTGCTACCTGAGGTGGCAGTGGGGGCATTTCCTGGGAAAGACAGTCCAAGGCATATGGCCCCTGGCAGATGCCTGTTTTCACATCAACATTTTGGAGATGAGGGAGGTCCTCCTGTTGTTGAAGGCTTTTCAGGATTCCCACTCCTCAGGTGTGATCTTTATCCAAACAGACAACTTGTCAGTAGTTTGGTATATTAACAGACAGGGTGAACATGATCTTACCGCTTATATGGTGAGGCCATGAGGATGTTGCAGTGGGTGATGTCTTCCCAGGGGCGGCTCGTGCTATTGGACTGCAGGACTGCAGCCCCCCCCCACCAGCTGTAACACATGAAAATAAAGCAAAATGAAAAAATAAATAGAAATCAAACTGCAAGTCCTGGAACATCACACATGCGCACTCGCAGCATTTCCCGACATTCAGAATGCTGGTGAACCAGTCTGGAGCATGCACACAGAATCCAGACTGTCTCCACCAGCAGTCCAGATTATGAAGACAACATTAAAGTCTAACTTTTCCCAGCAGTCTATGCAGTTAGAACTGCATAGACTGAAAGGGGATCAAACTGCAATTTCCACAGGCAGGCTGAAGATGGTGCTCTTGTAGGAAGGATACAATGATGCGGCTGGTACAGGCTGAAACTCCCACAGGACAGACAGGTTGAATGATTGTGTGAAGCACCTACTAGGACTGATTTCCAACATGGGGCTGGATCTGGCAACTTGTTTGACTCAGGTAGCGTGTGTGTGTGTAATGCCCCAATTGCTACATGGTGGTGGGTAGAGAATAAGGCTTGAACCTTGTACCTTGGGCCCAAGTGGCAAGAGCCTGAAAACCCTACCCACCACAATTTGTAGATTTTTGCCTCATATTTGTTCTGTTCTGTTCCTCATAAAATCTGTGGTTTCTGTATTTTTGTTTCTTAAGCCAGCCACTAGTGCAGTGGTGCAGTGGTAGGATTGTTGCCTGACAACTACAAGTTTTCTGGTTTGATTCTTGGTTGGCGTGCCTTCTGTGTGGAGTCTGCATGTTTTCTCTGTGTTTGTGTGGGTTTTCTCTGGTGCCCTTGATGGATATTTGTCCCTATTTTCTGGACTGTATTCCCCCATTATTGGCTTCATCCAGGTTTTTTGTGCCAAGGTTGAGAGCTATGGTGATAACTGAACTCACTGAATATGTTTGGGGGCTGTATTTCCCCATTATTGGCTTTGTTCAGGTGTTTTGTGCTAAGATGTTGACAGCTATGGTGAGAACTGAACTCACAAAATGGTAGCCATTTAAGTTTCAGTCTTCCTTTCTTTCATAAAACAGATGATTTGGCATAGTGGTATGTTGCTCTGACTGCTTTACACAGTGTCCTGGATTCAATACTTGGCAGTGAAATGTATGGTGGTTACACAGCATTTTATTCTAACAACTTTCCAACATTATACAAGCAATGTTTAAAATGTGTCCCTGTTTTTTGGTCTTTTGCCCCCTCCCCAAATTTTGGCTTTTTCCAGATTTCTTGTGCTGCAAAGTTCAGAGATACAGCTGAGTGTCAAGTAGATTTTACAAGAAGCTGAGAGCTGCAGGGGATCAAATGTTTAGTGCTGCTCGCATTGTTAATAGCACAATAGGTAGTGTATTTGCTTTTGATACAAAAGGCTGTGGGTTCTACTCCCACAGTAGGTAGATGCATTGCTGATACTGTACTGTATTGTAAAGGGGGTGGATGCTGCAGTCCTTTTTTGGTAAAGATACCTAGTAACTATGGACCTGTTATCAGTTTGCCATCCATTCCCTATTGCAATATTACTAGCTTAGCATTTCTTTAATGCAACTTTGGCAATGTATTCCTCAGGGGCAACAGGCACTTTATTTGTAGATGAAACAATGAAATATAAAGTTGTTTGCTAGCAGCAACCTCTTCATTAGTTACAGATTTCTTTAATGTGGAATTGTTTAGATGACTTTTACTTCTTCAGAGATTGTGCATATTTACTGATACCGGTGGACTATAGAAGTCTGAGTAGACTTTTATGATAGAAATGTTCTGAATTGGGCAATTTTGTCATTATTGGTGCATGCATTTTGTTTCATTGTTTACTGGAAAAATGTTCTGAATTGGGCAATCTTGTCATTATTGGTGCATGCATTTTGTTTCACTGTTTACTGGAAAAATGTTCAAAACAAATTTAAAACGCCCTCTAACAACTGTACTATATTGTACAAGGAATATAATTAAATACAATCAGGAAGGTGTATCAAAGACCACGTGTATGTTTCGTGTACAAGGGGCCTATGATTTGAAAACAGCCCACAGTTAATCTTTATCTGCTACTGGCAAAATGTATTTTCTTTGAATGTGAGTTTCAATGTTGTTTCAATGAATGTGAGTTTCAAGGGCAGAGAAGTTTTAATGCTAAGTTGGTTTTCATTGTGAAATTGCATTGCTTTATTTAGCAGATGTCGTAGTGTTTGTGCTGTAAAATGCAAAATAAAACTTTCAAATGAAGTCCAAATCATCGCAGAAGTAAAGCAGTATGCACATTAATGTTTATGGTAAACAGGGTGAAATAGCCAAGTAATGGTTCATTGGAATGGCTGCAGGGGGGAGGCTCCATTCGACCATGATTTTGTGAGGGGGAAGGGTGGCAAACTCAACGAGAGCCCCGGCTGAACTATACCTCTCAGCTGTCCAGATTTTCACAGAATTAATAGATTTTTACTTCTTATTTTTGGTTTGTTCCTCATAAAATGTGTAGTTTTCTGGCAAATAATTTAGGAATGAAATCACTAAATAATGACAGACACTGAGTTTCAGACTTCATAACCTTCAGAAAAATGCATGCTAAAGCAAGACCTGTTATTCTATCAATTGTCTCAGTTTATACAACAATTTATAGTACTGTTTATATGTTCCCCCAGTATATTTGTCCTTCTCCAGATTTCCTGCATTAACAGGTTGAGAGGTACATGCAAATAAATTGCTTTATAGAATTAGGCATATCCAAACCTCTCAACTGTCCCCGATTTTGGCTGAAAATGTTGCTCTTTCCCTAATAATCCCTCTGCAAAATGGCAATTTTGGAAGAAAATGTGGAGGGCTTACAATTAAGAAATAACTGTAATAATCAGTTATAGATTACTTTTATTTCAGAAATGCATGTAGATTCTTTTATTTAGTCAGCTGCTCAAGTTAGCAGTACTAATATTAAAAAAGTGTCCCTTCTCCGACAGGTTCCCAGCTGTATTGTGTGGGTATTTTATATTTTTGCATCAAATTTTTGGTCCATTTTTCATAAAATTGTGTTTTTTTGGCAAATTAGTGGCAAATCATTAAAGACTGAAGTTAGAAAATAATGACAGACATTTGAGTTTCAGATTCCATACCTTTCAGAAAATTCATACTAATGCAAGACCTACTATTATATCATCTTTTTAAGTTTATAAGAGCAATATTTAAAAATTGTCCTTATTTTTGGGCCTTTGTCCCACTTCTATGTATGACTCTGTCCATATTTCTTGTTCTGAGGTTGAGAGGTATGACAAATGTGTCAGGGACATCACAGTCAGCCAGAGACATTTCAAATTGTGACATACTTCCCACTTCCCCATGTAGTGACTCTGGATGTGTCCAAGCAAGGCAAGGAGCAGTTATGCAGTGTAAATGTGCAGAGTATCCCCCCATCCCAGGTAGACACAAGTGCTACTTTTATTCTGTCCTTGATTTTGCAGAATGTTCTGGTTTCTGTCATATTTTTATACTGTTGATTTATGCTTATTATTACTCAGAAAGTGCCTGTTGCTCTGTGTTTAATTAGCAATGCTTTAATAACCATCAGGTTATCTTGTCTGAGATTGTAAGATGCAAGTAAGCTTTAATAAGCATACTGTTAAAAAAACTGCCAACATTGAAAGCCTTTCTGGTGTTGCCATGCAGAGAATTCTTACATAACTAGATAATGTATAAGCCTTGGGTATTGAAATGCATATGGCAGTATTTATAATAAAGGACAGGATTACATTATTTTAAGAAGCTCATTACATTTGTTGGGGACTTGCAGTCATCTTTGCAGGCTTTACCTGTAAACCAAACAGAATGCCAATCTATCATGTGTGGTCCATTACCTGTACAGTAATCATTTAAGCAATGTATCTTGAGCTTGTTTCTTGTTTGCCTTTCATTTTTTACTTTGATCATGTTTTCCCCATGAAACAAGTAGATAGTTGTTGTCAGGCAGCAGGACTTTTTTAGATAAGAAAGATTTTTACAAGTGGGGGTATCACAGAGATTGCTACTTTCATAATGCTACTTGGTACTTTAATAAAGCAGAATATAAATTATAATTAGAACTGCAGTGCAAGGCAAAGTGGTTTGAGTTGAGTGCTGCTTGTTTTTCTTATACTTGATTTTGACTGGCATTCTAGTAATGTATTTAAAAAGTAATTTATTTTTGCATGCCTCACAACCATTTTGTTTCCATCTAGATATGAAGTAAGCTGTCATGCAGCCAATGCATTGAAATAATTTTTTTCTTCTACACTTCATTTTATCTTGATTGGACTCTCATAATGATGGTTTGGCACCTAGGGCAGCGTATTTAATTAAAGTTACAGTTTTTGTGGTTTTGAGCATAGCTCTTCCCCTTTCTAGTTGGCCGCACCCCTTCCCATTGACCCCACCCATTCAGCTGTCTCCTGCAGCCCCCCTTTGATTTGAAGTCACCAGCCGCCACTGTGTCTTCCCGCCATTTTCTGATTACAATGCACATTTCCAGAGAATTCCGGTGATTCTAGCAGACAAGTTGAGCAGGTCTATTCTCCTTCCTCATGAGTGATCCCTCAATTCAATAGTAGGAGATCAGATATTTAGCCACTAAGGCCAACCATGCTGCAATCTGTTTGCATCTCTCTACAGCACCAAGTGCAGCAAATACTTTGCTCTAATACTCCGACAAGGGGAGTCACCGAGAGATAATCTCTTCCACATTTGCCCTCCCCCCGAACTCCTTTATGCTTTTCCTCCAATTTTCTGTAGAAAGCTCTGGTGAGGTAGGTTGCAGTGATCCTCAATGCCTGTTACTGTCCTCGACAAATGTGATTCCCTTCCTCTGGACTCACCTAGTACACCCTCCATGGGTCCTGGACTTAGCTTCAGATCTTTATCCATCAGGTCCCCTCACCTGGACATTCAGTCTCACTATCTAACTGCATAGTTTCTCCAGTTCCAAATATGACAAGGCAGTCCAGGTCTCCCCCTTTGTTGGTCATATTTTGACTTCTTCTCAGAGACCTTCCACCAGGAAAATCTTCAAAAGCAAATGGAAGAGATTCTCCATCTGGGCTAATGGTAAAAATTTAGACCCCTTTTCAGCTCCTTTTCCAGCCATCTGTAAGTTTCCAGCATCGCTATTTCAAGAAGAGGCCAGCTATTCCACTATCAAAATGCAACTTCCTACTATTTCTTCTTTTCATATTGGAGAGGATCACATTCCCACTGTGTCCCTTAGACTTTCTAAATTTTTTTCTGAGAGATATGTTCCTACTCTTAGAGAACCAGTTCCTCCTTGGGATGTTACTATTTTATTACAGGCTTTGACTCTTCCTCTCTTTGAACCTGCAGCCAACATTGATTTAAAGTACTTATCATGGAAAACCCTGTTTTTGGTGGCAATTACTTCCACTAGGAAGATTTCTGAGTTCCCCACATTATCTTTAAAACCTCCCTTTCTCATCTTTCACAAAGATAGGTGTCTTTGACAGCTAAACCATCCTTTATACTTAAAGGACAACAACAAGGTATTAAAGCAGATTGCTGAACCTGCTGTCTATTTTAGTCCCTGTTTGTTGATACAGCCTCGAAAAATCACCCATGCAGCTTTAAAAACTAATCCACTCAACTGTTTTCCCTGTTAGGTTTCCTATCTTTCTGTACTGTTTTACTTTCAGTTTGAAAACCAAGATGAAAAATGTCTAGCTGGGTCTGAAATGATGATGTCACATCTGCTAGAGCTCTTGCTCTAGCTACCGGGACATTTCCTCCCTCAAGTGATGTAATCCCCGCCTGATTTGCATGCTGTATAGAAGAGCCAGTAGACCTCCCACATTGTGATTTCAGAGCTGCCTTGCCCAGCCCACTCTTAACCTAGCAAAAATGTCAAACTATACTCTCACTTTTCTGAGGAGCTCTACCGATATGTGACAAAGTACAGGCAGAAGCACAGTAACAGCTGCAAAAACTAAGAGCATAAATTTGCAATGACCATGCATAGACATTAATTGCATGTTTTTACATAAGAAGCAGATGTCTGTCACAATTAATTGACAACACTACATCAGATTACAAGAATAATGCAATACCGTAATTTTCTTAAATTACCACTTAAAAAAGCGTGTGGGTGCTGTCATGCAAGTCTGTGAAATATTTTGTGTTTATAGTGCATCATTTGTTAGCTATTTAACCAAACAGGAAGGAAAAATAAGTGGGAGTTTGATGCTTTGCAAAACAGTGATTATTCCCAGTGCTATGAAGCTTGGCTCTAAATTTGACTGGAGGACTGCAAAAAAAAAGTCTCCCACTGTAAGGAAGGAAAGGTTGGCAAGAACACAGTACATTAGTCTGGTCACCTGCTGTGAGCTGTCAATCACATGCAGATAATGGGTCAAATTACCCTTAGCTCTTTGACAGCTAGGGAAGATAGGTGTGAAGGGGAAGGGGGATACCTTGAAGAACTAGATTTCAGCCTTCACAAAAGAAATCAAGTTAGCATTTCTAAGAAGAAAGAGCAATAAAATGCACTTTTCAGTTTTGTTCTGTAGCATTTGCTCTGCTTGTGTTTGCAGTAGTCATTGAAAAAGGATAACATTTTAACCAAAAGTAGGTGACTATATCACAGCAGTGAATGCCTGTAAAATCAGTGCACTGACAGGAGCTTTAGGGAAAACATGACAGATCTGATGCAATTTTTTGGAGGCAAACAATGCATTCTGGGATACTTAGATGCAGACTACACCATCAGAATTATTTCAAGATGCCAGACCCCATGTGGTCAGAGTCAGAAATTGCGTATAAAAATATCTAAAAAAGCTCTAAATAGTCCCAAAGTGGTGTTAAAATGTAGGAAAGACCAAACCATGATGAAATAAATATGTTTTTTGAGTCTGTGAATGCGGTTGTCCTTTACGTGGCTTCTGATGCATCAATCACTCAATTGACCTCTTAGTACTCTTTCCAAATATCTCCAACAAAGGCAAATACATGTAACATTTGTTAGATATGCACCACCAGTTATGTTTCTATTTGCACAGAACTAATTTTAATAGAAAAACTTAACAATTATATCTTTTTCTTCATCCAAATTGGGTAAGGAAGTGTCCAAAGTCACCCTCTCTCACTGGATCTTGGACTACATCGCTTATGTTTATAAAAAGGAGGGTTTGTCATTACCCAAATCTCCCAAGACTCATTTGACTAGAGCTGTAGCTTGTTCTGGCTTTTTCTCCAGGGATCCCATTGACAACATCTGTGTTGTTGCCAGTTGGCCTAAGGTTCACATCTTTATCTCTTATTGCTAGTTGGATTTACAATCAATATCAAGAGCCTCCTTTAGTTCAGCTGTGCACTAGAATATCCTTCTCTGAGACCACACAGACGTTATAGTAGCTGGAGACTCTGTCCCATCTGTTGAAGAATGGACCGAAGAGACATCAGATATGAAAGTTATGTGCTCACTACAATGATAGATCTGTGTTGTCTGCTTCCATCCTTCCTCAACTTTCCACCCTCCCTCATTCTCCCATCTTTATTGTCTTTTTTTATTACTTCTGGGGTGATCTGGTGAGTGACCTCTAGTTACCATAGGTCTTATCAATAGCATACACATATAAGCTTGTTTCCTTTTTCCCTACTGACCTGCTTTTTGGTTTTCTATTTAGTCTTTAAATGCTTTATGGTTATCTAGCTTTACAAAATATTGTGGGCAAACTCAATTTGAGGTAACATTAAGGAAGGATGTAAGTAAACAACACAGATCTATCGTTATGCTGAGTACATGGCTTTCATTTTTGTGGTACAGAGGGATGGAGTCCTTACTGTGCCCTAGGAGATTGGGGTTTAAATAGTGGCCACAGCACTAGAAGACCATGAGAGGGAGAAGAATGAAGAGGCATGTCATGCTTACTTTTCTCAGGGGTAGAAGAAGGTTGTGGGTGCTCAGTGAACAAATAGGGAAGTGTAATTTCTACAATAGAGACTGGTGAAACCAGTTAATGTGTTCAAGGAAGGAGAGTGGGCCGCTAGCTGGCAATGTCCTTTGCAGCAGTGAAGGATGTCCTCTATAGTCACTTTCCACTCTCAAAATCATGTGTCCATGACGGATTGTTAAGGCTAAGTGAAAACACTTCAACTACACCTAGTGCCTGTTTGAATGATGGCCACTCTCAGTTAGCCTTCTCCCTGATGATAAGGAAGGAATGGACTGATTGGCCTGGAGGAGGATGATGACTGACAGACCATGGGTACAAATATTGTTGTAAGTATATATTGAAATTGATCCATCACAATATCAACATTTAAAACAGACCACAAAATACACGAAACTCAAAATATTGACAGAAATTACCATGTTCCAAGACAGAATGCAAATTCAAAAGCAATCTTTTTTGTAGAGGGGCAAGCCTCCCATAACTCCCACACCCCCTGCTGCTTATATGTGCCAATGCCAAGGTCACACAGTAGTGGGGAAAGGGCGTATTTCCTTCCCTGCTATGACAGTAATCTTCTCAAAATTTTGAGTTTTCATTTTTTTTGTCAGTGTTTTGAATGTCGACATTATGATAGATCAGTTTCAGCAAACCTACACACACACACACAAACACACACACACACACACATATATATATATATATATATATATATATATATATATATATATATGTAGGTCTACTGAAAAAAGCCCTGTTCATCCACACAAATTAAATAAAAAATTAAGCACTTACCACAATGACTGAAACTTCATCAGAAAAAGAATTCAAATAACAACCAACCTTTTAAATAATAGGCAAATTACACAATCAAACGTCATATAACATGCCATATACCATTTCATAGGTTAAAATTAAATATATGTAAGATATATGTGTGTGTGTGTGTGTGTGTGTGTGTGTGTGTGTGTGTGTGTGTGTGTGTGTGTGTGTGTGTAAAGAACATTTTTGTCTTACAAATACTCTGCAAAAAATACAAACTTTTATAACTTAGCAGCATAAATTTTCAGCACACAATTAACACAATAATTCTCATTTAGACCTGTTTTTTGTGTTGCATATAAGGGATTTAGTGATACATCCAACCATCCACAACCCCTTTTGATGGCTGAGTATAATGATTATGTTAGTAAAATGTATAGCATTTTTTTAAAATATGAGACATATAAACAGTTACCATTTGTAACTTTCTCTCTGCTCAAACTGGACCAGAAATTAATCATATTTACCACACATTTAAAGCTGGAAGCATCCCCTGATAACTTGGAATTTGGAGATTAATTTAAAGCTACTCTACTAAAATGGAGTGATGACCTGGCTAAATGCAACATCCTCTTTAAACCTGATGACTCATCTGTAATTCTATGTGCCTACAACTAGCTGCATAGATGCATCTGTCTCCCTCCAAAGTAAATACAACACCAAATTTAAAAATAGACCTCTGTGGTGGAACTCAGATATAAACAAGCTCTACAATAAAAGAAAAAAGCTCACTGCCCATTAAAATAAACGTAATTCTTTACATGCCAAAATGCTCTTGCTGAACTTAACAGGGAACCTCAGTCTTTGATCAAATCAGGCTAAAGCTAGATATGAGGTAACAATAGCCCCTCAAGCAAAAGATAACTCTGATGCCCGTGTACTGGCCCAGTAATCAAGGAACCTCAATTCTCACCACTGGCACCAATGAGGGGCATGCACATTAGAAAGGATAACAAGTACACACACAGTAGAGTACAATTTCCCTTAAGAGCACACAGAGATCACAGTCAGTCCGGGGCTATTTTCTCCCTTTCTCTCTAGATCCCCAATAAGACTCCCCACTGGCACAGCCATAGGATACAGGTCTCAGCCTAGTGGTCAATCTAAAACCTCCAGCACCCTCTCTGTCCAACCAGTTCTTCATGCCCCTGCCCAAGTAGCTGACACATACACACTTTGAGATATGAGTTATATACAACACACAGACACTCCTGGGGAAGGCTGGCACAGGTTCTCCAGCCATGCCCCCTTCTCTGCCCAGGCTATAAGGTATAAATCCCTACCACCAACCACTATTATCAGCTATTAATAAAGCCCTTACCAAAGGGTGTCCAATTTTACTGTGCAATATTATTATTATCCAATTAGTAAGTATGACGAACAGCAAGGCTTATTGGAGCGGCTTGGTCAGTATTATTATATACATGCAATGTACTCTAGAGCTTAAATTATCTCTACACAAAACAGCCACAGTTGAAAGGTTTAAAATATTTAATAATAAACAATAAAAACACAAGACAAATCTCCTCAATTCAACACACTGCTAGTCAAGAGTTCAGACATCACAGGAAAATGCTTAAAATAATACTGTAGAATAGTCTGACATAAATATAGAAAACAGCTAGTCTAATATTACTATTTTCTATCTATTTATAAGAGAAACAATGTTCTAAATAACTTACATACAT
Source organism: Protopterus annectens (assembly GCF_019279795.1). Classification (NCBI taxonomy): domain Eukaryota; kingdom Metazoa; phylum Chordata; order Ceratodontiformes; family Protopteridae; genus Protopterus; species Protopterus annectens. Next base: position 720,526,439 of record NC_056743.1, on the reverse strand, counting down.
GCAGAGCAAAGGCAGAGTACTGGTGAGTTGATGTGTTCAGGTTCAGACAAAATCCAAAATGCTCTAATTCTCTCTCTCTCTGAGAAAGTCTTACATTGATAATACATCACTGCTGACTCATTTTAGATTACATCATTCTTGACACTTCTCTAGTTGAATTTCCCAGGCTAACAGAAACTCAGAGTTTATCATATCTTTGTGATCTTGCACCTGCAGTAGCCACAGCAATAAAATACATTATACATGTAAAATCTAGCAATTAACTCTGGTCTCAAAACAATAGAAGGAATGTCTTAGCCCAGACATCATGTCTACAAGTTTGAGATCAAACTGTCATACAATGCTTGACTTAGCTTTCTTCCAGCAGAGTGCACTGTGGTTACATTTTTGAAGCTCAGTACAACATATAGTTTAATCATAACATGTAGTTCTCTTTTACATTTGTAAAACCAGCCTGTGGATTATATTAATATTTACAAATAACAGAATTATTTACAAGATTGTTTTTTACATTTCTCCCCTCCCTGAGAACTCAAGCTAGTTTTTCAAGTGACCTAGGCACCATCTTAGCAACTTAGCATTTTGCTAGCTGGCTCGGTGTAACCATGTTAGGTGATTGTGATCTGTAACTACAGTGAATTTCCTTCCATACAGACAAGGCTGAAGTTTCTGCAGTGCCCACATTATGGTTAGACATTCCTTTTCTATAGCTGCAAAGCTTTCCTCCCTGGGTTGGAGACTATGACTGAGATAAACTACTGGGTGTTCTTCTCCCTCTGAAAAAAAATCTGGCTAAGTACAGCCCCCCCCCCCCCCACACCACCACCGCATGATTTGAAGCATCCACCTGCACAACAAATTCTGTGCTGTAATCTGGACTGGCTAACACAGGGGATCCTCCCAAAGCTTCTTTAAGCTTCTGGAATGCCTATTCATGCTATGGTCCACATTACCTTATCTGGCCTGTATTTCCTTGTCAGGTCTGTGAGGGGAACAGCTATGGTACTATAACTGGGGATGAACTTTCTGTAGTAGCCTGCTGTCCCTATGAATGCCCTCACCTGCTTTTTGGTAAAAGGTGCAGGCCATACCCGAATGGCTTCAAGTCTGGCAGGTTCTGGCCTGATCTTACCACTTCCTACTCTATGTCCCAGGTAGGAGACCTCTGCCGTACCCACCTGACATTTTCTCGGCTTAATGGTCAACCCTTTCCTCTGTAGTCTTCCCAGCACCTCCCTGACATGCTGAAGGTGCTGTTGCCAGGAATGGCTGTAGATGGCAATATCATCTAGGTAAGCAAGCAAACCTTTCTCCTCCTGCTAGGATATGAACTACCAGCCTCTGGAAAGTTGCTGGGGCATTTTTTATCCCAAAGGGCATCTCTGTGAACTCATACAAGCCAGAAGGAGTCACAAAGGCTGACCTCTCTCTAGCACTAGGAGACAAGGGCACCTGCCAGTAACCTTTGGTAAGATCAATGGTGGTAAGATACTTAGCCCCACCCAGCTGCTCTAGGGCCTCATCTGTCCTAGACATGGGGTAAGCATCTGACTCTGTGTGACTATTTAATTTCCTGTAGTCCACACAGACCCTGGTGCTGCCGTCCTTCTTTGGCACCAGCACCACTGGGGAGGCCCAGGGACTGTTGGACTCTTGAATTACTCCTAGTTCCAACATCTACTGAACCTCCTCCCTCAGAGTCTGTTTGACTCTCTCAGGCACCCTATAAGTGGCCTGTCTAATAGGCCTTTGGGGTCCTGTATCCACGTGGTGCTGCACCAAGTGGCTGCACTCTGGTTTCCCAGTGAACATGTCCCCAAACTCCTGTAACACTGCTTGGATTTCTCAAACCTGGGTAGGAGATAGCTGCTGGGACATTGCTACCCCTTCCACTGAGGTGTCAGTCCGAGCCTCACTGAGTAGATCAGTCACCAGATCTCCCTCAGACTCCTCCTGCAATCCACTGCAAATACTCAGCACATGGGCCTCCCTGTCATGGTAAGGTTTCATCATGTTAACATGGTACAATTTGTGCTCCTGCCTCCTGCCTAGCAGTTCCACCATGTAGTTAACATCACTTACCTTTCTTACCACCTTGTAGGGTCCCTCCCAAGCTGCTTGCAACTTGTTGTGTGTGACAGGAATGAGAACCATTACCTGCTGCCCTACAGCATACTCTCTAGCTCGAGCATTCCTGCCATACCAAACCTTTTTCTACTGTTGGGCTTCTGCCAGGTTCTCCTGGGCCAAGCCCATTTGTTCCCTGCACCTTGTCCTGTGGTTTAGGACATATGCCACAACACACTCCTTGTGAGATTCACACTCACCCTCCCACTCATCTCGGATTAAATCCAGAGGTTCACTCAGCCTATGCCCATACAGCAACTCAAAGGGTGAAAAACCTGTGGATTCTTGGGGAACCTCTCTGTAGGCAAACAATAGATGGGGCAAATATCTGTCCCACTCCCTCTTAAACTGGTCTGCAAATGCCAGTAGCATGGACTTGAGTGTAGATTTTAACCTCTCAACAAGACCATTAGTCTGGGGATGGTAGGGGGTGGTCTTTAGAGGCTTCACCCCACAGTACTTCCACAGACAAGCCAGCAGGTCTGACATGAAACTGGCACCTCTGTCAGTCATTAATTCTTTTGGGAAACCTACCCTGCTGAAAATCTCTAGCAAAGCACTTTCCACTATTTCTGCCTCAATGGAGGACAAAGCCACTGTGTCGGGGTATCTTGTAGCATAATCTACTACCAGTAGGTTATACTTTTTCCCCGTGGAACTTGGGGTACTCAGAGGCCCCACAATGTCCAAAGCTACCCTTTGAAATAGCTCCTCAATCACAGGCAAAGGCATCAAAGAAGCTTTCACCTTGTTTCCTGCCTTGCCTACCTTTTGGCACTGCTCACAGGTCTTGCAGTACCCTGTTACACCTCTGGAAATTCCAGACCAATAGAAGTTCTGCATAATACGTCTCTTTGTATGTATTATGCCCATATGACCTACAAAGGGAATATCATGGGCTATGGCTAGAAGCGCCAGATGGTAGGCTCTAGGCACTACCAACTGCTGTATCCTCTCACCTTCTAGCCCTCCCTCAGGGGTCCACTCTCTATACAGCAACCCTTTGTCCCAGTATACAGATTCCCTCTTCCCTTGAGAATCAGGTGCCTTACTAGCTACCTACTCCAAAAACACGAATAGAAGCTAAAACCAAAAAATACACAATACTGAGCTCAGAAGAAAACTGCAAATTCTTTAATTTACGCTTCTAGTACCCCGGCTCAAACACCTTCAAGGAATAACAAACTGTGATAGCAGCAGTCTTTTTGTACAAAAAGTGAATCATTAAACACATTACTTAAACAATTAACTACACAATTATCTGCCCATTTAACTCATACAGATCCAATGGTATAGCAAGCTGCCTTTAAAGAGGTATACATTCAATATGAAGAAACCTTTTACACATATAAGCATCAAATAATATAAACAATATACCCCAATTTTTTATGTCATTATTTTATAACAATCTAAAATACAAAATAATTTTTTATGCTTTAGTCTATCAACAATATTAATGACCAAATAAATTACTTATAATTTACTTATAAATTCATCTCCAAATTCATCCCCCTAGGATGCAAGGTTCTGAAATTTACAATGAACCTTGTTTCCAATTGCAAAAGTTTCTGGGAAAAAACCTTTCCAATACATTCATCATATACTGGTCTAACCAAAACCCCCCAAAAAATAAACTGTCAAAAGTACCCTTGTGCACTGAACAAAAATGTTGAGCTACTGGCAGCCTTTCAGTTTTTCACAACAACCACAAAGCATTCTTTAAATATGCTAGAAATCTCAAAAATAAGGCTCAGTACTTTGCAGAGCTAATTGTATATCAAACTCAATGTGGGTTCACTCCTTGATCATAAATTTTGTAATAAATATTCCATATGTTTAGTAGCTGTTGTAGTTATTGACTCAACATGAGTCTTAAAAGAAAAAAATAATCTAATAGTGAGCCCTAAATCTTTGTACTCTTTTATCTCACTTAACTTGGATGTCATTAAATATATAGTAATTCAGGCTGGCATAATGGTTAAGGTGTTTACCTCACAGACGAGATACAGAATTTGAATCTCACTAAGGGGAAACTGGCTATTGTTTAAATGGCCCACAAGGGCAGGTAGCCTAGTACTTAACTATGAATCTGATATCACATGCTCAGACACTGAGGACATAGCTGGTCTAAAATATCTCTAACCTCACCAGCCCTCCCACCCTCATTTCCAGATGACATACTGGTAGCCACCCTGCAAATCTCCCAAGAACAAGTCATCAAAGCACTATCCAATCCCAATAACACTGCTTTTATGGAGCTGGATAACATATCAGGATACCTTCTAACCAGCCTGAAACAGGACCTGTTAAAGCCCCTATAGAGGCCATTCAATATCAGCCCCAAACAGTCTTTGTGCTGGATGAATGGTGGACAGCAACAGTCATCCTCCTGCACAAACATGGGACATCAAGGGTGCCAGGTAATTAAAGAGCCTTAAGTCTGACCAGTCATAATGCTATGGAAAGGATCATATGGAATAAGGACACAAGCAGCCTACAAAGTCATATCTGTTTTGTCAAGGGCAGATACTGCCTATGTAACCTGGCTGACTTGTTTGAGAAAATTACTGAAGAAATAGATGAAGGAAAATCAGCACACACTGCAGAGGTAAACCTTGCAAAGTCATTCATCACCACCCCACCCTCAAGTATAGTTGATACACTCACCCAGCTAAATGCAAATCCCCATGTAACCCATTGAATGGCAAAATGGATCACTAAAACAACCTAGGAAATTAGGGTGGGCAGCTCTACCTCCTCCAAAAGATTTGTTACTAGTGGTGTACCCCAGGATTCAGTCCTTGGGCCACTCTGCTTTTGCAATTAGTTCTCAGTGGTCAATGCTAATGTTAAGAGTTTATGGCTGATCACGTCTGCATATGACTGTAAGCTTGGTGCCATTGTAAGGCCATCATACACTCTTGAGAAGACAGCAGGATCTTCCAAGAGGACCTTTCCCAAACAAATAGCTGGTAATAAAACCATGGCCTGAAACTAAATGCCAAAAAAATGTATAATACTATCCTTTGGTAAGCACAACATCCCCTGTCATTATTACAGTTACAACACACCCCTGAAAGTGATCCAGTAGTTAGGCACCTGGGAACCTATATAGACAATAAGCTGTCTTTCAATCACCATGCATCCATTAATGTAAGAAAGTCCTTCTTCGTTGTGCAGCATATTTGTAAAGGTATGTCATCCAAGTCAAGGGATGTGATCATTCCACTGCATTTGGCACTTATTAGTTCAGTCATTGAGTATAATGCCCAAACCAGTCCAAACACTTAACGCAATTTGAATGACCACAATACTTTCTTACCAAGAAAATCAAGGGCCTAAGTCAACAAATACTGAATCATGAATGCTATTAGCTGTAAATATGTAAACGTGTATATATATATATATATATATATATATATATATATATATATATATATATATACACACACACACACACACATACATATATATATATATATATATATATATATATATATATATATATATATATATATATATATTTATACATATATATTTGGTTATCATTAACTGTAACAAAGGTATACTGTAATTCAAAACTTCAGTATAATTTGATAATTTATTGTCATCTGGGAAAGCCTAATTATACAGAATTTCTGAATGTCACACAGTGGGTAACATTTACATAACAAAATCATGCTTTGCTTGCTTTTTTTCCTCCTTGCTATTAACCATCAGCTGCCACCAGCTTTTCTTCTCATTCACTAGCATACCTCTCAAATGTCCCTGAGTTTAGCAAATCATTTTGATCGGTTGCTCTTAAAATCTGTGATTTTTCAATATAAGTAGTGGTTAACAGTCAACTAATAATTGCAGCTATTAAAGTCAGACTTCTTTTACTTCAGAAAATACACATTTAATAATATCTTCACATTCAGTCATTTTAAAACTTCCCATAATTTGGAACCACTGTCTCTAATTATTTCTGACTCTATCACAGGTTTTAGAAATAAGAAGTCGAGAGCTGTGCCTTATGTCATCCCTGTACAAATAATTTTATTGTGGCCCTCATAATAACTTAGGGCTATGCATTTACTTTGTTGTACTACATGTGATAAGTATAACTTGCTATATGAATGTCACATTTCTTTGTGGTTCAATTATTTTATTCACCTCAACATGTGCTGGCATGCTGCTCACAGTTTTATAGGTTCATAGGTACTTACTACAGTATTTATTCCAAAGGAAATTTAGAAGTTTCACCACACATTAACCCTTGCATTTTAAGTACAAATAGTCGAGGGCCTTTATATTTGAAGTAGAAATAACATAGAGCTGAGCAGACATTTACATGTTACACATTTCCATATGGGAAAAAGGTGCTAAACCAGGGATGAATTTGCAGTTGCCCATCCATTCATCCAGATTACTCATGAAAAGAGTAAGGGACATACTTTGCCTAATGTGGAGCAGAAGATGATTCCAGAGAAGTGATATTCCCTGTGAAACATATCTATCTCTCCAACATGTTCTATTTATACTGCAGAAGAGTTTTAGATGTCTTGAGTGGGTGTTTATAACAATACTGGACATTCATATTTGCAGTAGGTCTGAAAGGATGGGGTTGGTTGATACTCTGTATGAGAGACAGAGTTTGCCCCACTAAGAGGGAGACAGCAATGATGTGATCATAGGATCATAGGAGGTTACTAAGCTATCAGCCCTGAGACCCTTATAAGCCTAGCCAAGAGTTTAGCCCATGTTTAGACAAATCAGCACCCGATGCTCCTGTCCAGCAGTGACATGGGTGGAATCCCAGGGGTATATTTTCTGTTTCTCATCCAGTTATCAATGTTGTGCTTAAAAAGGGGTAAAGCGGTACTCTGCTTGATATGGAGACAAAGACTATTCCATAGATGGGGGAGTCTCTGGGACACAATTCTGTCCCACCAACAAGTCTTGTTGATGCCACAGACCAGGTTGAGGCCGCACATGCGGGTTAATCGAGTGGAGCTTGACTTGTGGATATGCAGCAGTCCCATCAAGGTGGGGTCCATGATCACCTTGTATGTCAGACAGAGGCCACCTCTGAGGAGTCTGTATGAAACTGAGTAGAGGAATAGAGCTTTTAGCCTATCTGTGTATGGTAGATGTTTGAGGCCCTGGATTCTCCTGGTGAGGAGCCTCCGTGGTCTCTCCAACTGCTGCATGTGCTTTGCAAGGTACATGCCAAAAGGGGCATTATACTCAATAATGGGCCTTATAAGGGAAAAATACAGGGATGGTATGACCTCCTTGTCCCTCGATGAGATACCCTTACTTATGAAGTGAGCCATGTAGAACACTTTCTGTAGAATGGAAGCAACATGGTGGTCAAAAGTCAGGTTCCTATCCACCTGGGTGCCCAAATCCCTCATGACTGATTGAATGCTTAGGATGTTGTTATTAAAGTGATAATTTGTGGGGACGTCACTCTCCCCAAAGGGGATAATGATGCATTATTTATGGTATTTAGCTTGAGGCCATGTTTCTGGCACCAGTCATTTGTCTGAGTGAGACCCTCTTGGAGGATGTCCACATCACTAGGGGAATTGATGACAGCACCCAGCTTGCAGTCATCTGCAAACTTGGTCAGCCATAAACCACTGGTTTTGGCCTGCAACTCAGAAAAGTATATCCCAAACAACAGAGGCCCCAAGACTGAACCCTAGGGTACGTCGCTTGTTACAGGTTTACTGCTTGAGATGGCTTCCCGTATTTTGACTACGTGGGTTCTATCAGTGATTCAGTTTTCTACCCATCTGGTAACATATGTATTGATGCTTGATGCCTAGTTGAGAGAGTTTATCTATTATGCCCTAGTGGGGAATAGTGTCAAAGGCTTTGGCCAGGTCAATAATGGGCCTTATAAGGCACCATCTTCCCCTCATCCATGGCTTTGGTGACTGTCTCAAAGAAGTTGACCAAATTTAGCAGACACGACCTCCCCTTGAAGAAGCCAAACTGTGTGGGATCAAGTGTTTGGAGGTTGCCAATGTCCTTGTTAATGAGGTCCATGATAATCTGTTCCATGGCCTTGCAGATCAGGCTAGTTAGCCTGATGCTTCTATAATTTCCTGGATCGATGGATGCTCCACCTTTGTGTAAAGGGATGACAGTGGCTGTCCTCCACTCAGCTGGGATGAGGCCAGTACTCAGGCTTTGGTTGAATAGGGTGCCTAATGGTGCTGCAAGTTCCTGCCTGTGTTCACATAGGATGCAGCCTGGGATGTTATCAGGTCCCTTGGCGGCTGTATTTTTTGCCGTTGAGAGAGTAGTGATGAGCTGTTCCCTAGATATAAGGATAAGGGGCAGGTACTGGGGGTGTCCTGATTTACTGATGGTGGGGAACATAGGGGTAAAGTTTTTGCTGAATCCCTCAGCCAGCAAGTTTTCTATATTTACGGCATTTGTACATGTGGTGTCCTTGACCACCAGTTTTGAACAGATCTGGGTGCTTCCTCTGAGGTTGCAGACACATGTGAAGAAGGCCTTATGATTGTCTCTAGTAGATGTGGCCAATTTGAACTCGGAGTTTGCTTTGGAGGATTTCACTAGTGCTCTTATTTACTTGTTCAGGCTAAGGAAGCATTGCTTCCAATCTGCTCCTTCTTGGTCTTGGACAGCAATTTTTTTCCTTTTGTTATAGAGTCCAAAGTAAAAGTGCCATAAATTAATCTGTATCTCAAAGGCAGCTATGTGTTTACTTGCTTTAGGTATGTCTTGAGCTTTTCATGAAGCTTTTTTTAGCTCACCACTTGTTCTAATGTTCTGTGGAATATTATTTCAACAAGCTGGAGCTAGTTTTGTGAAAGCCTTTTCTTTACAAGTTAATTCATATTGTGGCCTAACTAACTGTCCTTGTTGTGTATTCCTTAAGGAGTACAATTGGTTTCTGTCAACCAGTTTATTCTTTAGAGGTAGAAAGTAATTGTACTTTTGCAATTTAAGGGGAAGGCATTTATCAGCATTAATCCTCTGACTTAAAATAGCAACTGTTTTTGTTTCATCAAGGAGTGATGTTCCCATTTGTAAGCAAGTTATATAAACCACAGTATTTTATTCCTCTGTGGACTGTATAAGGGAGGTGTTTTGGGCTGACAGTAGTGTTTCAATGGGTAGGCTGTATTCAAGTCTGATAATCAGTACGTTAATTGCAATGGCTCCTCTCTTTCTTATTCTATAAAGTAAATTTGATATTTTATGAGTTCTTTGGTTGAATTAATACTTGTTTGACTTAAGATTCTGTGAGTATTACAAAGGAAAGAATCTGATCTAATATTATCCCTAAATATCTTTGATATGTAGTGTACGGAAGTGGTAATCCAATGAGGTGAGTATACTAGTAATCTTATGGTTACGGTGCAGTCTTTGCGGTCTACAAAAATGCATAACTGCAATTGTGGCTGTATTAACAGCAAGTTTGTTAGTGGCTAACAAGCTGTAAATGACTTTAAAGTCTTTTAGTAATGATTTCTTAGGACATTTATATTTTTACAAGCACTAGTAAGCTTAATGCCATCTGTATAAAGGAAGACAGATTAATGCTGATAAGTCACAAGGTAAATCATTAATAAAAAATAGAAAATAGGAAGGAGCCAAGCAACAACACTTGTGGAATGTCTTTAGAAATTAATCCTATATCAAACCGAACATTAGGTACAAGTATCTAAAATGTTCTGCCAGTAAGGTTGTCAAAAAATTATATTAACTTCTTCTTCTTTCGGCTTTTCCCGGTTAGGGGTCGCCATAGCGGATCACCTGTCTGCTCATGATTGGCAGTGGAGTTTTACGGTGTCGAGTTGCCAGCCCGGCACCCAACCTTCCACAAAAGGCACGCACACGCACGCTCTCACACCTAGGGCCAATTTAGAGTGTCCAATCTACCTACAGCATGTCTTTGGGATGTGGGAGGAAACCGGAGCACCTGGAGGGAACCCACGTGACCACAGGGAGGACATGCAAACTCCGCACAGATGGCACCCCAGCCGAGGATCGAACTGGAGAACCTCTTGCTGTGAGGTGGCAATGCTAAGCGCTGCACCACCATGGCTGCCCTCAAAAAATTATATTAACTAAAAAGAAAAAATGCATCCTGACAGCTATTGCAGTAATAATGCATGATCCACAGTGTTAAATACCATTTTTAGGTTAAGTAATATTGCCTCATGTAGCATTCCTTTATTTATATGTTTATTTTATTTATTTATTTTACATTTGTTGACCGAGCTAGTCTAACTGGATATATGTCTATTTTCAGTAGCGGCCCAGAGAGATAAGCTCCAAGAATGCAATTCTAATAAAAATGTTGGTACATTACATAATTTAACAAATGATTACAACTTATTCCACAACTACATCACAAATCTATCACATACATTTAACAAAATATAATAATGAAATCACTACAAACACTGGTATTGTCTACAAGATAAAATGATCTTTGTTAAATGGGAAACTAAACTTAGTACACTGAAGTAGTGGGAAGCAGTAGCTAGTAATAGAAAGGGGAAGTTATTCAGGGTTAGTGCAGGGGCATAACCAGTGTGTTGTATGTGTATGTGCATATTCCTAATTAATATGTGACTATATTTCTGTCCAACTACTAAAACAGAGACATAAAAATTTATTTAGGCATGAATTTATTTTTGTTTGCTGCTGCCAGATGACCATCAGCTCCCTCTGGTGTATTGACTTGCTCATTCCTCTCAGGGAGAGAGCCATCCTAGCTCATTCTTCCTTGAGAGGCAAGGATGGATCAGAGATCCACTATTTTGGCATCCGTCATGCTTTTTTTTTTTTTTTTTTTTTTTTTTTAACTTATAGCCCTAAGCTCACCTCTGGTGGCTGACACAAAGACCTGCATCACTGCAGAAACCCATCTGTTCCCTCCCGCAGCATGTGCATGCCTACAAACACACACTCTGCAGAAGCTATTAGCACTGATTTGGTCAGACCAAGCTCATGTCCCCAAACCATGTCCTAATTCACTGCCTGGAGGTCATTGCTTGCATGGTGATGACTGGCTGATCAGAACCACCAAATTCACCCCCAAGGATGGGTGAAATGGCATTGGCCCCTCACTCACACACTCCCACTCAGGTCTTCCAGTGTTGAAGCCACTAATCAAATGTGGGGTGCTAGGCCGCTGTTAGGGCTTCATCCCTCTACATCAAAAAGCCAGGGGCAGAAATTATCTTTTTGACTCATATTCAGCTTGACAGACCTCCTAGCCTCTATATCCTTATATACCATCTCTCGAGTAAACTGCACAAGAGACACCAGAACTGCTATAAAACAAACTTTTGACCTTAACATGGAGCTAGTAGGTAAATCCTTCCCTGACTTTTGCAAACCTGAGGCGAGAACATGAAAAAGTCTAATAACTTAATCTACATTAAGGCAGTCCATCAACAACAAGGGCAACAGACCACATGCCATCGGCTTTCCCTTTACTGGAGAACTCACCCTGCTAGGTTACCTTCCTTTGGCTGACAACAATGAATGTCAACATCTGAAAGGCAAACCACAATATCTTGAAAATGGAAACATCAATGTGAGAAACAACCTCAATGCATGCAAACCTTAAATAAAAAAAAAACATAATTTTTTGCACGGGGAAAGTCCCCTTACAACTCCCAAGTGAGGCACTGTGCCACCCTCACCCACAGCTAATTATATATGCTAACTCTGAGATCATACAAAATCAGGAAAAGGGAATATTCCCCAACCCCAAGAACTGTGCTATCTTGCACACTAGTTGACTATCTGTAAGGCCGACCAAATGTATTAGACTAAACAGATGTCAGCCAAACACACTGTCAACCAAATAAAGGGAACATATACTGCTGAATTACTGCCTCTTAGATTGATTGATTGATCTAATTTATTTATTTATTGTATTTTTGACAGTTCACTCCACCGGTTGCATTAACTTCCTTCTGAAGGTTTACTGGCTGTATATTATTTAAGAATACCGTGGCACCCTTTAGTTAGACATTATAGGTACTTGTAACTAATATCTCTTGTCTCAGCAATGCTGAAAAATATTATCTAGCACTCTGATCAATATTTCCTCTTTATGGGATTGCTTATTTTGATGATGAATTTTACTGTGTCACTTTTATAAATATTTTTCTTTGATGTTGCATATCTTCACTTCCTGATGCTACCATCTAATTATACAATGTGTTCTGATTGAGTCCATCTCCCTTTTTTGCATTTCTGAATTCAGGAAGGCATGCACAGGCCTTGCTTGCCTTTCTTTGACATTAAAAATAAATGCATATTGGATTTTTAAATAAGGCAGCATTGCTTCAATTTCCTGTTACCATCAGTAAGTTCTAAAACATGAAATTCATCCTCCAAGTAATCATATGTAATCCCCACAGAGGCTATGAACATATAATCATGCAGTGAAATCAGATATAGAAAGCACTGTTACCATATTTGGTGGGAAATACCCTCTCATCCATCAGCAGTTTCTGTCCTGAGAGAATGACATAGTCTGCATATTGCTGGGCACTGTTCTTCATCTTTCTTCCCTTGTCATCCATCCACACAAACTCCCTGTATGAAGAGATAGTTATATATTTACATATTAGGTTTGCAAAACATCTCAAGCATTTGGTCAGTGTTTTATTTATATGTCTGTACATAATTCTTGTCTACATCTCAGAATACAGGCTCATATTACCTGAACTCACAACTGAGGTGGTGCTCAGCTGCAGATTACGGTGTTGTCCTCATGTACCCCCCCCCCCCCCCATATAAAAAGAACTGGCACGCAGCAGTAACAGCAGTGCCCCACATCAAATGAAAGTATAAGACGAATATTTGCCACCCTGTTAAACATTTAAACCCCATGCATTATAAAGCAGATCTAGTAGAATAAGAAGTAATATTTTAAATTAGTAAACAGTTTAAAAGCACCATGCTAACCCTGTAAGACAAGAGGTAAGAATTGACCTTAGTAACTCATTCTATACCTTTTCTTTATTTACTGTAGCAAGTAATAAGTATCATGCTGCAGATGTGTGAGTAAGTTGTTATCACCTTTCAATTTTTGTCATCTAACACTGTTTTCATCTGAACAAGACCCATCCTTGACATCAGACTGCCATCCAAAACTATCTGACTCCTCCCTCATGATTAGACAACAGCACATTCTCACAACTCCTTTATGAACAGTGAATCAGCTGATGGGGGATTAGTCAGGTACAGAACCTATCAGAAACTGGTGCATGACTTGTCATGATTAAGTACAGGGCCAATCAGAGACTTGTCTTGGTGATCAGGTGGAGGGCCTGTCAAAGACTGACACCAGACATCAAGTGCTGGGAAGTCACATTTCTGCGTCAGTGATCAGTTGAAGGATGCACAGATGTCAGTGTCTAATATCAGGGATCATAACCATTTATCAGAGACAAGTGTCAGTAATCAGGTACAAGCCTGTCCTGTCCATGATTAGATGAAGATGGTAATTAGTGACCAACATCAATGATCAGGTGCAGGGCGTCTTGGAAGTAGTATCACTGTTGAGAGGTTGAGGTCAGTGATTAAGTCCAGGGGCTTTCGGAAACCACTGTCAGTAGTCAGATAAAGGGCATGCCAAGGCCAATGCAAGTGATTCGAAACCTGTATTAATTATCAAGTGCTGACTTACCAGTGGGAAATGTCAGTAATCGTTTGCAGGTTTTATCAGAGACTAGTGGTGATAAATGGTGATCATGTGTATGATAAGAAACGGTATGTAACATTTTTCTCTTCTCTTTCCCAATGCAGACAGTGATACACAATGAAACCACTGACCAAGGCACACATGCTCTGATATGCAAGATTTTAGGCAGTTTTCCTTTATCTGCAATTCTGACTGACCCAAGACAATGTAGCGACTCTCAGTAAGGAGTTTTAAGATAAATAACTGTCTGTGTCCTACTTTTAGTTTTCACTTGTTTGGAATTTGCTTAGCAGGTCATGGATAAAACATGAAGTAGAATGGTCTACTTACATCAAAACCATACACTACAGAAATAAGTTTAAAAGAAATAGAGAAAGGCTAAAACTGAGGGATCCAAAATAAAACAACATGGGGGGTGGCCCTCTAGCGCAGTAACAAGATGCCTGACTGTGCTGCCAGCAACTCAGGTTTGACTAGTGATTCAGGTGTTGTAGGGTGAGTTAAGTACAAGAAAGATCAAGCAGTCAGCACCAGCCTTCCTTCCTTGGTGTAAGGATGTGGGTTTCTGCCTCAGCCTAACATTCTCCAATGAATACTGGAGGATGGTGCTGTGGCTAAGGAAACAATGCTTAGATTCATCAATGAGGGTGGGAAGTTGAAAGCAGATATCTTGTGGCTATAAATGTGGAAATGTGCACCTGATTCAAATTACATGGTATTTCGTGCTTCATTCTCAGGTAGGAGTAATACATCATCTTCCATTCAAATACTGGAGTCCATAGCACAAAAAAGAGATCCTCTCCCTGGCTAAGGGAGGATGAACACTGCTGTTGCTGGTGCCAAAGAAACATGGCCATGTGAAAACAGAAAGTGAGACAAGAAGGTACCTGAGTATTGATTCTGAAGAAATGTCAGAGAAGAGAGAGAGAGAAATGGAAGTGGACAAGCAAGTTACATAAACGGCAGCATCAAAAGTGAGGTCAGACAACAGAAAGAACACTAGCACAAGAAGGAGCAGAGGATCATGAGGGCTCAAACCCTTCATTAAGTGCCCTAGTCTTTAAGGCAGGGAATGAGGAAAATCTGGTGGACTGAGTGCTGGAAATAAGGAAATGGATTATGAGGAAGTGGGTAATAGTCATTAGGGATATGAGTCTGTCTGTAGCAAATTGAGAGATTCAGAGTTCCATGGAAGAGAGGGAGTAGTAGTTGAATGAGGTCTTGGACAGTGACAGGGTCAGCCGTCTGGTGCAGGACTGTACCAGAAAATATAGAAATCTGTATACTGGCCTAATCAAGGCAGAGGGGATTATAGATTTTTAGTTTAAGGCATTTTTAACTAGCAGTCATCATACCACTTTAAGGTTTAGAGTGGGGTGAAGGGTAAGAATACAAAGGCAAAGAAGAAGATGATGATGATGATGACAGCTTTTAGAAGAGTGGACTATGGTGAGTTGTTGGACAGGGTCAAAGATGAACTAGAAGGCTGGGAGCAATCCTGGGGAGTAAATATCCTATGGGAATGAGTCATGAAATACTTTGACCTATGGTATGGGTTTGAGGAAGCGAGACAAACAGGAAAACAGACTGTGTAGCTTACATGGGACTGTGAAGCTAGTAATTAGGGCTAAAGATAGGACATACAAGGGGTAGAAAAGAAGGGTGAAGAGGTAGAGAAGACAGTACAAAGAGACTAGCAGAAAAGGTAACAAAGGTGGCGTTGGCAGCTGAAAATGAGTTGTCAGAAAGGTCAGACCTGACCAGACTGAGCAAAGATAGGAGGAATATTTCAGAAGACTGAGGAGAGGAAGATGTACTGAATCACTACTTTTTCTTCAACCTTTGCATATGAAATCAAGGACAGGATGCCATGCTGGGAGGGAAGGAAGGTAAACAGGACAGAGTGGCGGACAGACACTAGAGCAAAAAGGAATGAAGAAATGACAAAGGAGCTGTCTGGTCTTAGGAAGTATAAAGCACAAAGACAAGATGGGCTACCTCCTAAAGTTCTGGAAACTGGCACATGTGGTGGTAAATCCTCTGATAGAAATCATCATCAAATCACTAGCCAAGACATAAGTGCCTGAAAAGTGGACAAGAGAAAGTGTGGTGTCTTTATGAAAGGGGGACAGAAAATTCGATAGTTGCAAGTTATTAGCCAAATAATAATGGTATAGAAATTCATGGAGAAAATTTTAAGGGGAAGACTGGATGTTGTCTTAGAGAACAATCTCAAAAATGATAAGGAGTTGACAGTGAAACCTAATCCAGTTTCGTGATTGGTTTACAGGTGAACTTACCAGAAGAATACTGGTAAATGTGGTCTATCTGATCTTCATCAAGGCCTTTAGGTTCATAGGTTCATACTAGGCTATCTGCCCTAGCGCATTTGTAAGCCTAGCCAGAGTGTGTTTGGCTTTCGCCACCCATTTTAAATGTATTACTATGCCCTTTTTCGAGGTTAGTTTACTGTGCCTCTGTTTAGCATTGACACAGAAGTGATACCCGGGGTAAACCTACGATCTCCCATCCACTCGTCAAGATTTCTTTTGAAGAGAGTCAGTGAGGGACTCTGCCAACTTGGACTGGGATTTTATTTCAGAGTGAAGGGAGCGTCTGGGTTATGAATCTGTCCCTCCAGCATGTCCTATTTATTTCACTGCTGAGGTTCAAGTCCCTCGAGCGCGTAGCTCAATGGGATTTGGATTTTCTGAGGTGCAGCATGTCCATTAATTCCGGGTTGGACATGGCTTTATACACAGATCGCCTCTAAGCAGGTGGTATGCAACCGAGTAGAGCTGGAGTTTCTTTAACCGGGCAGCATATGGCATCTGTTTGAGCCCTTTGATCCTCTTGGTGAGGTACCTTTGGGGTCTTTCCAGTTGCTGCAGGTGTTGGGTAAGGTACATCTGAAAGGGGCATTGTATTCAATTATGGGCCTGATGAGGGATGAGCAAAGAGGCACAATGACCTCCCTTGATCTAGATGTGAATCCCTTCATGATTAGGTGGGCTATATAGAAGGTTTTTCTACCACTTTGGCCACGTGGTTGTCAAATGAGAGATTGCTATCAACTTGGGTCCCCAGGTCTCTAATTACTTCTTCCGTACTTAATGGATTACCACCTATGTGGTAATTTGTGGGCACTTTGTTTTTGCCAAAGGAGATGACTATACAGTTTTTGGCATTTAGCTTGAGGCCATGGCTCTGGCACCAGTTATCTGTTTCTATGAGACCCTTTTGGAGGATGCTTGTGTCAGATGGAGAGTCGATTATGGCGCCCAGTTTGCAGTCATCTGCAAACTTGGTCAGCCACAGTCCTCCCGTGTTGGCCTGTATCTCTGAGGAATATATGCCAAACAAGAGAGGTCCCAGGACTGAGCCTTGAGGGACGCCACTTGTAACTGGTTTGGAGTCTGACATGGCTCCAGCAATTCTGACCATGTGGGTTCTGCCCTTGAGCCTAAAGGACAGAACCCACATAGGCAGATGAAGAGGAAGGAGCTAGGGCCAAGCCTGAAGGAAGGACTCATACATGGTTGAAGCGTCAGTTGAAGATGGTGAGGGGGTTGAGATCAGATATAAGGAATGTGACTACTGGAGTATTGCAGGGGTCAGATTCGGATCAAGTACTCATCTGTGTGTTTGTTTCAGTCATGTCTGAATAAAAGAAAGGACAGTATCAGTCTGTTCATTGATGACACAAAGATTGGTGCAGCAGTGGAGAATGCAGGAAAGGGAAAGATATGGAAAGGGTGATAAAGTAGGGTGAAATATAACAGTTGTGTTTAACTGTAGACAAATGCAAAATAATGTACTGGGGCCAAAACAAATCCTGGTGTGAAGTAAGAGTTGGAGGATAGGAACTGATGGAAATGGAACAGGAAAAGGATACAGAAGAGTGTATAACACTTGGACTGATTTCTGGAACAGTGTGAGAGGGGTGTTGCAGAAGGAAACAATGCTGGAGTGCATCTTCTAAGTGATATATTTCAGAAACAAACAGGTAATGCTGTCACTTTACCGGACCCTGGTTAAACCTCTCCTTGAGTACTATGTGCAGTTCTCAGGGTTACACAAGGAAGGGGACATCAGGGTTGCTTTGAAGAGTGCAGAATAAAGATACTAGAAAGGTGTATGGAATAGCAGGGAAAGGCTTTGACCACACTAAGAAGGCTGTAGCTCTCTTCTCACTTGAGATCAGAAGACATAGGGGGACATGATACATATGTATAAGAACATGTCAGGGAAAAAAAAACACTTTTTTTGGCTCAAGGATCATTTAGTGAAGAGATACGGTAGATTCCTTCAGTATGCCATCGCCATTCTTTACCTCAATACCAGTAACTAACAGAACACTCCTCTGCATCCTTCCAGAGCTTAGAATTTCAAGCTCATTTTCATTTTAGATTATCTCCAGTGTAAACAGAAATGCTACAACTACTGGAAGCAGTCAGGACCTTGCACTGCAGACAGATAACAGACACGTTTAAGCAACACATTTCTTCACTGAGAGAGTTCACTTGTTGCAAAACTGTACTTTATACTTACTTCATTCACATTTGTTTTGTTTTTGACCAAGAAAGGCATGCCAAAATATATGGTTTGTCTCAATGTGGGTTCAAGGTTGAGGGGTGAAAGAACCCAGGATATTGATCAAGACACAATGGAAACTTCATTTTATGGTGTTTGATGACAGTATGCCTCTGTTATTTCTATTTGTTGAAACCCATTCTGTTTTCACCTTTTTCATATGAGGGCTCAGCTCTGCAAGAGTGCTTCTCAGGCCTACCACAATCTTAGATTTAGGCTGGGCCAAGATACTACTCAGATAACTTGCAAATGCTAACTGCTAAGAAAACTACTGCACCAAACAGTGGAAATAAGTATAAACACCACTGGAATCATCTATGACAGCCACTGGTTCTGAAATAACCCATCCCAGCAAAATAGTCTTTGATGTACTTCTTAGCTATTCTGTACTGACCACAGACCTAAGAAACAAGTAGATTTTTCATTGCCAGCAGCAAACCTTTTCCCTATGTAAAGACACTGAACATTTTGATCCAGAAATCTCATAGTGCTTCTCTGGTGGGGTTAGGAAGAACCAGAATATCTTCGCATCCTTTCTTCTCCTATAACCAAACCAGAACTCACTCACTCTCCAGACATCAGCAGTATCATGCGTTCCTTCACCACGAAAAAAGACTGTAAATGCAGGTGTGATCCACCAAGTGATAATTTCACCCTCTGCTTTATTAAAATCATCTTTCTGTACAGACATTACAAAGTTTATTTTTATTTTATTTATTTTACATTTGTTTACCGGGTTAGTCCAACTGGATACATATCCATTTTCAGCAGAGACCCGGGGAGAAAAGCTCCACAGTAAAAACAAGACTTTGAGTTACATTTCAATAATTTCATGATTACATGGTAAGATGAGACACAACTTAAACATATCAATTTCATAAAAGTTCAAGGAGAAAAACCTCCACATAAATAAAAAAAAGACTTTGGTTTACATACAGAACAAAAATTCTGGATAACATAGTAGGAAGAGACATCAATTTAAAACTTAGCTATAATTTGAGTACTTCATGTAATATGTGGATAAGTGAAACAGGGGTTCACTAGACAATATTAAAGATTAAATTATAGGCCCCGAGGAGAAGGGTAAAGATTTATCCCATAACACGCTCATAGTGATTAATGAGTAGAAGGCTGTTGCGAGGAACTAGAGATCATATAACACAGTATAGTAGGGCACTAGTGGAAAAAGAGAGAAGAGAGATGGCATTGGGAAATAACATAGAGGGTATAGGGATTTTTAGGACTAGTCGGGTTTAGTACAGGGACATAGCCAGTGAGCTTTTAGGAATAATTTAAGGTTACTTTTGAACTGGCAAAGGGAGGTAGTTAGTCTTAGGTTATTAGGAAGGGAGTTCCATAGTTTTCCTATGAAAGAAAGAAAACTGTGGGTGATATACAGAAGAAGTGGCAGCTGATTCATGGGACATCTTGATATGAATCATGATTCACAGCAAAATTCTGTTTAAAGAAAAATAAAGACATAGGGATGAGATCAGGTTCCTCACAGAGAGGGGGGGGGGTCATTTCTTAAGAAGGGCCCAGTCCATTTTCTTTTTCTAGGGAGGCAGGCCACATATCTTCATGGCATATAATCTTACACCATTTCTGGCCTCTGTGATAAGTGATATTTCAAGCTGCTGTATTTCCATCATTTATTAGCTGTAACCAGTTTACTCCATAGAGATCCTTTCATCAGTGGCCATCCTCCAGGAATTAAATCCATTTCTTAACCAAAGTCACTGGTATTGAATGAACACATCTTAACACCAATTGGTCTTACAACTGTGGCATTGCTTGAACATTGTTGAAACATCCAAACTTCTGATAACTATCATGTATTGAATATTTACCTAGCTAATCCCTCTTAGCAACATTTTAATCAAAAAATATGGTGTTAAAATCTCTTGTAATATAATTTTGTTTTCTGTATATTCTTTTTCTGATGTTATACTCAATGATATTTTATAGGCTTTCATACTTTGTTATGTCCCTGTGCTAACACTGCTTACTTGATGCTTTACTTTTGCACTTAACATTTTGTTTGGTTACCCCAAGGGCATTTCCTACCCTGATGGCCCTATTACCTGCACTCCTGCACCCAATTGTCCCATTCATTCTGGGGAACAGGATCCAGGCATTCATAGGCTAGATAAGTGAAGTACAGCTCATTTGTTCTTGCCTGGGAATGATGATTTACCATTTGTTCCTTGGCAAAAGTTGTTTGGTATAATGAGCCACCTTGCTGGTCTTGGGGTGCAGTCTATCATCTGTTTAATTCAATTCCATCTTATCGACCAAATAAATATGAAATTAAACTACAAACCACAATTCTGTTCACAAGTATGTAATAAAAATCATGCAAAAAAGTTAAACAGAACCAGCACTTTGGCTAAATGGTTTCTACATGAGTACCACCCCAGGGGCTTCTCCAAGCTGCACCACCACTATCTCCTGAGGTGACGTGTACCTTCTGAATTCCCCTGGAATATCTGCTTCAAATCCACTGACAGCACAGGCCTGGCAATACGTAGTGTTCCCACTAGGTGTCATCCTCTTGACAAATCAGAGCTGCCTCTAGCCTCCCAAGATAGCCAGCAGGCAGTGGCCATTGTGTTCAACTTTTTTTGTCATGTGCTATACTTCTTGATATTCCCAGTGAACAATAAATACATTTATTTATTTATTTATTTATTTATTTATTAATTCATTTACATTTTGGTTACCATGCTAGAGCACTGAAAACAGCATGAACAACTCCAAGCTCAGCCCAGGTTTCATTCAACATAGTAGCAAGAAATATGTAATGATTACAGCCAACAATGAGACACAAAGATAACATAAGCTAGTTACAAAAATAGACATAATATGTACAAACTTTACACCATGTTTAGGTATACATTTTACAAGGGAAAAGTGGAATTATATCCATATATGATATAAATTCATAATTCAAATAAGTAAATCAGATAGATATATTCATCATTATTGTGTTATCTTTACAAGCAATACATTGCAAAGACGAGGGTATGGAAGGACATGCCCAAAAAATGAAGAAGAGAAGAGACAAGAGAGGAAGAAGTTGATGTATAGCATGTTGATTAGTCTCTTGGTTAGCCTGCACAAATGAAAAATTCATGTGTCTCAAAATTGTAAAATGGTGTAAAACACTTCCTTATTTGACTTTGCTGGTCACTGTTCTGTAGGTTATAAGACTACAGTAAAGAGGAGAAGAATGAGTATTTTTAAATACTAAAATCTACTCATATAT
This sequence comes from Protopterus annectens, assembly GCF_019279795.1. Lineage (NCBI taxonomy): Eukaryota > Metazoa > Chordata > Ceratodontiformes > Protopteridae > Protopterus > Protopterus annectens. The sequence goes on along the minus strand of NC_056743.1, from coordinate 720,504,750 downwards.
TCTGCTTGAGTAAGTACAAAGAAACTGGTGGCAATGTAGGGCCAACATGGGGAGAACAGTTATCAAATGTCAAGGTTGTGAACAGGTGCAACTAAGTACAATATCCACTGATCCACTGACAACAATACCAAATGTTTAACTATTCATTCATTTATATATCTGTTGACTGGGTTAGAACAATGACCTCAGTGAATCATTTTCAAGTTTTCCCCAGGAAGTAAATCCAAATACAAAAACAGCAAACAACTTTATACAAGCAATATTTCACTTCAGAAATTAATTTCAAAGACAGACTTTGTTCAGATAAAATGTTTAGCCAATGATAGGTTTAAATGAATGCAGATACTTTAGACATCACACACGGAAGGATGCATAATAATAGTTGTGATGTCTTTTCACACAAGGCCACCTCAATGGAGGAAGCCTACCATGTCTAAAGTACCTTTTTTCTGTCACTGTAGCCACCATTAGTGGAGCCTCAACAAGGACAGTGACCTCATGTTAAAAACATGGTGGTGGGTGACATCCTATCCTCACATCCTCCTGTCTTCACTAGGGTAGTAAGTCTAGGTTAATGAAGAAGACTTTAGGGGGTCTCAAGATGACTGAAATAGAGCATGAATGAAGGGGGAAGGGGTACTGTAATGGTGACTTGAGTCTCGGATGAATGGTTCCAGAAAGGAAAGTAAAAATTAGAAGATGAGAATTGTGAGAATATAGCTACCTTGTAAAACAGCAAAACAATCCTATCCAGCAAAAGTCAGTGTAATATCTTAGCAGTTCTGGAACCTTTTAGATTAAATATTCATTTCACTTATCACATCAATGTAAAACAATTCTGTACTAAGGAAGGGAACATTCTGATGAAGGACTATATTTTAAACTCTGTACCATTGCTGGTTATGTTTATATCTTAGACAAAAGCAGGGCAACTTGCACTACTGCAATACAAAAGCTCAGGTGTACAGGAGGGTTGTCACTGAGTGCAACAGAATGGACCACTAGACCTTACTCTCTGTTCTCACAGAACATGTATGCGAAGGGGTCTACTTCATAACATTGAAATTTCATAACGCTGAATGTTAAGTTGTCAATCTCGCCTTCATTCTTGCTGGATGGGTTCGGAGCCGATCCTCGGCTCCAACTCCGCCACTCTAAAAGCTTGAGAGCTAGTTCCACCGGCTCGAGGCTCCCCTATATCCCACAATGCTAGGCGGTAACTCCTCAGATCTCGTTTGCCGCTACAGTGATCGAGGTGTGTTCCTACCGGCTCAGGTTAGTTTTTTGGTAAAGGACTAGTTTTCTTAGCCTTTTCTCCTCTTAAAGTAAATTTTTCTTATAAATAGTTAGTATTAAATTAGTTTATCCCATTCCCGTTAACTTTCCACCCCCTTTTTTCCACAAAATCTTAAAAAATTTCCCTCGGGCCCTAGGCCCAGTCCCTCCCTTCCCAGTGAGTGACTGTGTTTTATAGGGAATTTTATTACTATTACTTATAATTTGTTTAAATTAGTGTTAATTTAACCCTAAGTGTAATCGGTGTGTGTGTGTGCTTGTGTGTTACACTTTCCCTTAGATATGTCTAAGGAATCAAAGGTCTCAGGCTTTAAGAAGTGTGACTCGTGCTGTCAGAAGATGTCTCTGACAGATGGTCACACTTCTTGTGTGTACTGCCTGGGACCTTTGCACCTGCAGGACTCATGTGCTGTTTGCCATGGCTTCAGCCCTAGAGTCCTGCAGGAGAGAAAAAATAAACTTATTTTAAGGGGCTTACTTAAGCCTGAGGGTCCCTCGACTCAGTCATCTGGGAAACCCTCAAAGCCTTCTGACCTTCGGCTCCAGCCTCTGAGCCGTCTTCTGGAGGCCCTAAAGCTATTCGAACATCGGCTCCGGCCGGAGCCGATGAAACTCGAATACAAGCCCCTACGGTGTCCTCGGCTCCAGCCGAAGCCGAGGAAGACATTACTCTGTCGGCTCCGATCTTATTATTGGAACCGACAGCCAGGAAGAGGTCCCGATCTCCATCTATCGGCTCCGTTCATTCGGCTCCAGTATCACCCTTGTTGTCTGAACGGAGCCATAGATCCCACTCTTCTAGGTCTTCCAGGTTATCGGACCATGACCTTCAGAGAGTAGTGAGTCGACTTCTTAAGTCCGAGGCATTAGCCCAGATGCTTCAAAGTCTGACTCAACAGTCGAGACCTATTCCTACCACTCAATCTATTCCTCCTCTGACTCTTTTGAGTTCGGAGCTGGGGCGGCTCGGACCCAATACTGGGGTGGCATCGGAACCGATACCTTTGTCTTTGGTTCCGTCGTCGGCTCCGATGTCTTCTTTGGAAGAATCTCGGCGCCGGACTTCCTCGTCGGCTCCGAGGGGGTGAGTGGCATCGGACCCTTGTCCGACCCTGCTCTCCCTCTCAGTGCTTTGGCGCTGGTGAGTTCGGCTCCGACATCGGCCTCGGAGCCATCACTGTCGGTGCCGGGGGAGGTTTTCAGTTTTTCGGAATGGAGACCTTCGGCTCTGCCTGACAGGGGTGCCTTTGAGGTCATGAGGAGCGTGTTAGAACCAGGTTCTACTCCCCAGTCAGTTCTTTCTGCCCCTCCCCCTATGGTGCCTCCGGTGATTTCGACTCACTCTCTCGTCCCCGATCGTAGAGAGCCAGCTCCTCAAGTTTCCCCTGTGGGGATCTCCTCCTCTTCCGAGGCCTCTCCTGACCCTGCAGGAGAGCCCCTTAGGAAAAGGCAGTGTAAGAGGAAGCACATTGACTCCAGTGAGTCTGTCACCTCTGACACTGATTTAGAGGATTCTGAAGGGTCCCCTCGTTCCCCCTCTGAAGATGTCTCTTTTGCAGACATCCTTGAAATCTTAAAACAGAGGGGGAATTGGCCAGCCCTCAACCCTTCAGAGGATGAATCAGTGTACCTTGAGGCATTTGGCTCTCACCCTTCCACCTCCTAGGTGTCCCCTCCCTTTGACCCCCTTATGCAAGTGGTGGCAAAGAAGGCTTGGGCGGCTCCTGACTCAGTGGAACCCACCCCCAGGAGACCATCTAAGTTCATCACGGCCCCCAAGGATAAAGAGTTTCTGACCAAAGGCATCTCTGTTGATGCTATGGTGGTGGCTGCAGCTACCAAGAAGGAGTTAGCTGATCCTTCAGTGCCTGTTCATCCTCCTAACAAGGAGTCTAGGTCGATGGACAGGTACGGGAAGCGGATGTTCTCGTCAGCGACCTTTACTATGAGATCGCTGAATTACCTGTGTCATTTTACTCGACTTCAGAGGGATTTACTCAAGGAAGCGAGTGAAATGTTGAAGGACCCAACAGCTGCGGGTTTTCAGGACAGGATGAACTCTCAGCTGGCTACCCTTAATTCTATAACCAACTCCTCCATGCGCCTCCTTTCATATGCGGCTGATGGAGCAAGTAGAGCAGCAGGTACAGGTGTAGCCTTGCGTAGGCACGCCTGGATGTGGCTTTGTAATTTTGCGGACCTCTTTAAGGCGTCCTTCACTAATTCCCCCTTTGACGGATCATCCCTCTTTGGTCCTCAAGTGAAGGAAACCCTGACTAGGTGCGAGACTGATGGCAAAACTCTTTCTGCCGTCGGAGTCCGTTTTTCTACTCCTTCTAGACCTTACCCCAAAGGTCAGAAGGGGGGAAAGATGTGGTTCCGTAAACAATCTCAAGGAGACTTGCCTGACGCACAGAGTTGATTCCCCTCTAGAGGCAGAGGGGGGAACAACAATGGTAGATGCCGTCCCAGAGGCAGAGGGGGCCCGCAGAATCAGGGCAGTCGAGAATCCTTTTCCGACAAGCCTTTTCAGCATCTCTGAGGTGTTGCCCGACTGTCCACCTTCGGAAGCAGTCGGGGGAAGGTTGTCACTGTACCCAAAAGCCTGGCTATCTTTAACTCAAGACAAGTGGGTACAGTCTATTATTTCCGAAGGCTACAGAATCCCTTTCCTTTTCATTCCAAAGCTGTCCAAAAAATCCCTTCCAGACATTCCACCCAGTCAAAGGGAGCAAGCAGCATTAGAAATTTCAAAGCTGCTCGCAAAAAGAGCTATTCAACCAGTGCCAGCAGACCAAGTAGGATCCGGAACCTACTCCAAATTCTTTTTGGTTCCAAAGAAAACAGGGGACTGGAGACCCATTTTGGATCTCAGCAACTTGAACAAGTTTATCAAGAAAACAAAGTTCTGGATGGTCACGCTGCAGTCCATTCTTCCTCTTTTGGAACGGGACAGCTGGATGTGCTCTATAGATCTCCAGGACGCGTACTATCACATCAAGATGAATCGACGCTTCAGGAGGTTTCTCCGCTTCAGGCTGGGAACCAGTCATTTTCAATTCAGAGCCCTGCCCTTTGGTCTCACTACAGCCCCCCGAGTGTTTACCAAATGCAAGGCAGTGGTAGCCTCTCATCTGAGATGTCAAGGATTCCAGGTGTTTCCTTATTTAGACGACTGGCTCCTTACAGCCCCTACCAAGCATCTTTTACTCCTCGCCAGAGACTACACCTTTCGCACATGTCAGGCATTAGGCATTTCAGTAAACTACGAAAAGTCTGTCTTGTTGCCTTGTTGTGTTATTACTTTCATAGGCGCAAATCTAGACACAGTCAAGATGTCAGCCAGACTCACAGAGGAGGATAGCAGACATTCACAAACAGGTCTTTCTTCTTTTGCAGAACAACAAAGTCAAAGCCAGACAGATCCTGAAAGTCTTGGGGATTAGGGTGGCGGCCATCCCTCTCCTAACATTAGCTCGCTTCCACATGAGGATTTTGCAATGGATGCTCTTCACACAATGGTCTTACCAAAGCCTTCCAATGTCCCATCCTATTCGGATAACTCAGTCGTGCAAGAGTCATCTCTCTTGGTGGATCACATCTCCTCAGCTCCTCCTAGGGAGACCTTTTGTCCCTCCCCCTCCGGTTTCTACAGTGACAACGGATGCCTCCCTGATCGGGTGGGGGGGGGGCATTTCCAGGGCAGGACAGTCCAGGGCATGTGGCAACCGTTCGAGTGCCACTTGCACATAAACGTCCTAGAGATGAGAGCAGTGCTTCTAGCGTTGCAAGCCCTACAAGACTCTCTTCCCAAGGGAACTATAGCAATACAAACAGACAACATGTCTGTAGTGTGGTACATCAACAAACAAGGCAGAACCAGGTCTTACCCCCTATGTCGAGAGGCACTCAGACTATGGCAATGGGCGATTTCTTCTTAGCGATTTCTGTTAGCAATGCACATCCCCGGGAAGTCCAATGTGATTGCGGACAAATTGAGCAGAGCTATTCTCATGCCTCACGAGTGGCCTCTGAACAATTCAGTGTTGGAGAAAGTTTTTTGAAAGTGGGGCAGGCCTTGCTGCGACCTTTTCGCTACTCCCCAAAACAGCAAGTGCGACGATTTTTTCACCCTCTTTCCCCAACCAGGCAATCCCAGCAGAGACGTTCTAGTGCACGTTTGGCCCCGGGGACTTCTATATGCCTTTCCTCCCTTCCCACTTATATCCCAGCTGATACAGAAAGCCATCGCTTAGAAAGCTTCTATGATCCTCATTGCCCCTTACTGGCCTCGACAAATTTAGTTCACCTTTCTCCACCGTTATCTGTTGGAACAACCTTGGCATCTGGACCCAGTTCCAGACCTCTTGACCCATCAGTCGAGTCAGTTGCACCACTCCCTTCCCTCTCTGAACCTCACAGCTTGGTTCCTTCAATTCCGACCTTAGCCAGGCTTCCTTTGATATCTCACTCAGTTAGAGATATCTTGATTGCCTCTCATAAATCTTCCACTCGGAAGATTTATCATAGCAAGTGGAAACGTTTTTCCTATTGGGCGCAGTCAAAGAATATAGATCCTTTCACTGCTTCTATTCAAACAGTTCTAGACTTTCTAGCCGAACTTTTCCATGCAGGTTCATCCCCATCTACCATTAGAGTTCAATTGGCTGCAATTTCGAACTTTCATGTTGGAATCTCAGAGTCCTCTATCATGTCTCACAGACTCTGCAAGGCCTTTTTAAAGGGAGTCTTTCTACTCAAACCACCCATCAGAGATCCTCCTCCTCAATGGGATCTCAACTTGGTTCTGGCATCCTTAATTCTTCCCCCCTTTGAACCTGCGGCTTCATGTTCTATAAAGTTACTTTCTTGGAAGACACTCTTTTTAGTAGCTATCACCTCAGCTAGAAGAGTCTCCGAACTCCATGCTCTGTGTAGTCGACCCCCTTATCTGGTATTTCATAAAGACAGGGTGTCCTTGCGTACTAACCTGTCTTTTTTGCCCAAAGTAGCTTCTTTGGCAAATTTGAATCAAACCATTGAGCTTCCTGTTTTCTTCCCAAATTATTCTAATAGGTCAGAAAAAAGTTACACTGTTTAGATGTTCATCGCCAACTTAGGTACTATTTAGACAGGACCAAACAATTCAGGAAATCTGACCAACTGTTTGTTTCTTATGCAGAAGGTAGAATGGGCCTTCCAGTCTCTAAAGTCTCTCTCTCTAGATGGCTTACTTCATTGATTACCCTAGTGTATGAGACAAGACATCAACGGTTGCCACTCAAACCCAGGGCTCATTCAACTAGAGCTTTAGCCACTTCTGTAGCTTTCCAAGACAGGCTGCCTATTGATTCGATTTGTTCGGCAGCTACTTGGGCTTCTCCCCATACCTTCATTTCTCATTATAAGTTGGATTTGGTCTCTAGAGACCGAGCCAACTTTGGTTCCACTGTACTCAAGAGTCTGTTCCGATAGGCCACCCGGGACAAGGTGCTAGGGACGCGGTCCCATCCAGCAAGAATGAAGGCGAGATTGACAACTTAACATTTAGAAGTTATGTACCTACCATAACGTTCCATGTTAGTTGTCTTCTTCTCGCCTTCTTTCTTGCGTCCCACCCTCCTTCCCCCTAGCCAGGACAGACCTAGAAGAGTTTTCTTCTTTGTTCCTTATGGAATTTTATTGCTGGCCTTAGCTTTCAAACGAGATCTGAGGAGTTACCGCCTAGCATTGTGGGATACAGGGGAGCCTCGAGCCGGTGGAACTAGCTCTCGAGCTTTTAGAGTGGCAGTCGGGCCGAGGATCGGCTCCGAACCCATCCAGCAAGAAAGAAGGCGAGAAGAAGACAACTAACATGGAACGTTATGGTAGGTACATAACTTCTAATTTTCATAACATTGAGACCAAAACATCTAAATCCCAAAACACTGAAAACCCAAAACATAAAGAACATTGAAAGTGTGCTTCATAACATTGAAAATTACAATGCATATGTAAATAACATCCTCTCCACCTATAACAACACCTAACTAATAAACACACTTTTGACTATATTTCTGCAGGGGAAACATAGTAGAAAGTGTGTTTGTTAGTATAGTGTTGTAGGTGGAGGGGATCTTATTTACTTGTGCAATGTAGTTTTCAATGTTATGAAGCACACTTTCAATGTTCTGAGTTTTCAACGTTTTGGGTTTTCAGTGTTTTGAATTTTAAATGTTATGGTCTCAATTTTATGAAATTCAACGTTATGAAATTTCAGTGTTATGAAGTAGACCCATGTGAAGTATACGGTTAAACTTTCATCTAAAACTGGTATGTCACATTTTAATTTTATAACCAAGAAATACTCATTACTTTGTAATCAAACCTAAAGAAAAAAATGGTTAAGATGATGAATACACAGAGCTGAAAGACAAAGTGAATAAAAATATCTTTACTTCTAATATTTCTGTATTTTATGAGCTGCTGGAATACAATTCCACACATGTACAGGCAGCAGGTGTATCAGAACAGGCAGCCTTCATACTACTAATTATACTCGCAGGAAGTTAATCCAGGGGGCTTGTGTTGCCCAGACACCTAGCAACCAACAGTAAATAAAGCTTGTGCAGGGAGAAGGCTGGGGGTGGGGTGTGGTTACAAAATGAGTGCCAAAAGAAACTTCGAGCTTCTAGAATCTACACTGGCATTTCTCTTCTGAGGTGCCAAAGATCTGTTTGACAGGTTATCTCTGTTAATTAGCTGTGCTGTACACAGCTGCCATAAACCAAGACAGTTTAGTTTTCGTATCCCTGACAAAGTTAAACTAAACAACATGGAGTTGTAGCTGCACATAACCTTCTTTGGGATTTATCTTTAATTGCCTTAAATTAGAAAGAAGGCTCTATTTTACTTTATCCAAAAACCTGTCCATTCTGCAGAGTATTTTGTACCACAGAAAGGCAGGTGAATGCAACAGGAGACTTCATACAGGTATGAAAAGGAAGTGAGCAGACAAAAAAAAAAAAAAAGAAAACTAGAGTCTGTCCAGACCAGCTCAGAGCTGTAAAAAACAGCCCTTTGCCATGCCACAGCACCTCTAACTGACATCACTGTGCCTTTACTTTTCTGACATGCTTTACTTTGATTGTTACTTTTATTTTTTTATAAACGTCTTACCCCCCCCCCCCCCCCATTTGCTGTTGGCCATTTGCTGCTTTCCACTCCAATTCCTCCTAATTTAGTCTGATCACTTAGTTTAATCATTTTATATACATGCCTCACAGTCCCTGAAATTAATATTGGGTCTGGCAAAATATTTACAAGGTTGATAAAAAACTGTTGAGGGTTAGGTGTTGGTTGAGGTGTTCACCTCACAGTCGCCAGGTACAGGATTTGATTCTCACCTTCGAGAGGGAAACTGGCTAGGTTTAAAATGGCCCACTAGGGCAGCTAGCCTAGTACTTAACCTATGAACATATGACAAAAGCAATGTACTTCAGGCAAAGATAACAAAATTTAGAGAAAGAAATAACTTCAACTCCTTTGGCAACACCCAGATCTACTCTGAGTTACAGCACAATGGCACGAAAATTACAGAACCAACTGATATTGCCAACATCCTGGCAGATAGGTTCAGTGCTAACTTTACTCCCCCCCACCCCCTAAAGGGCCCATATCTATACAGGAAGAATGCAGAGTCCCTGTAATGACAACTATGCAGGTAAAAGCTGCACTCTCTAAAGCCAAAAACACAGCATCCATGGGACCGGACAACATCCCAGGCTGCGTTTTACATGAACTTCAGAATGAACTAGCTCCCCACTTAAGCACCACATTCAATAACAGCCTCGTATCAGGCTTTGTGCCCACTGAATGGTGCACAGCAACAGTTATCGCACTCCACAAAGGGGGAGACACCACTGATCCCAGGAACTATTGGCCTATTAGCCTGACGAGCCTGGTCTGCAAGGCCATGGAACGTATCATCATGGAACTCATAAACAAAGACATTGGTAACCTCTAAACTCTGGATCCCACCCAGTTCGGGTTTGTGAAAGGCAGATCATGCCTTCTGAACCTGATCGACTTCTTTGAGGCAGTCACCAAAGCCGTAGATGAGGGTAAGGTGGTTCACACAGCCTATCTTGACCTAGCCAAGGCTTTCAACACCATCCCCCATTCTGGAATTATAGCTAAACTCACTAAACTAGGTATAAATCCCTATGTCACAAGATGGGTTGCCAACTGGCTCACTGACAGAACCCATACTGTAAAAGTTGCAGACTCCAAATCTGACCTCAAAGCAGTGACAAGTGGAGTACCACAGGGTTCCGTACTGGGACCTCTCCTGGTTGGTATCTACTTCTCTGAAGTACAAGCTAACACAGAAGACCTCTGGCTAATGAAGTTTGCAGATGACTGCAAACTAGGAGCCATAGTCAAGTCCCCAAATGATGTGGACATCCTACAGAAGGGACTCACTGAGACAGATGCCTGGTGTCAGAGCCATGGCCTCAAGCTCAATGCCAAAAAGTGCAGTGTCATCCCCTTTGGTAAAAACTCTGTACCCATGAACTACCACATAGGTGGTAGTCTACTTAATGCCAAATGTGTGATAAGAGACCTTGGGACCCAGGTGGACAGTAGTATCTCCTTTGATAGTCACATTGCCACAGTAGTCAGGAAGTCCTTCTATGTGGCACACCTCATCATAAAAGGGTTCTCATCCAGGAAAAAAGAGGTCATTGTTCCCCGACACTCATTAGACCCATTATAGAGTACAACGCCCCTTTTGGAATGTACCTCACAAGACATCTGCAGCAGCAGGAAAGGCCACAGAAGTACCTCACAGAGAGGATTACTGGCCTCAAACAAATGCCCTACACTGACTGCCTCAAAAAAACTCCAGCTTTATTCCATTGCTTATTGCCTACTCTGAGGTGATCTCTGCCTAACATATAAAGCTATGTCAAACCCAGAGCTATTGGACATGCTACACCTAAAGAAATCCCAATCCCTCCGAGCTACACGGTCTAAGGACCTAAACCTTGTCACCAAAATAACAGGACATGCTGGAGGGATAGATTCCTGTCCCAGAGACTTCCCATACTCTGGAACAGGCTACCCATCTATGTCAAGCAAAGTTCTTCATTAGCACTCTTCAAGAGAAATCTTGATGAGTGGATGGGAAATAGGAAATACACCCCGGGGATCACTTCTGTGTCTCTACTCGACAGTGGCACAGGAAAATAACTTTCTTGGGTGGTGTAAGCCAGGGAACCTTGTTGGCTAGGCTTATGTAGGCCCTTGGGCTGATAGCCTAGTACCTATCTATGAACCTATGAACCTATAAACTACAACATAAAATAATTGCAGTTAAGGAAGAAGAAAACAATTCTAAAACTTCTGTTACTTATCTATCTATATACATATATCTACCTATATATATATATATATATATATATATATATATATATATATATATATATATAGTTTGCTATCAAATCAGGAATCACAGTTCTGTGTGTATTGATTCGACTGAAAAAAAAATTGTCTAAAATAAAAAAGTTATTTAATCAAAATAATGACAGCGGTAGTGCTGATAATTTGCACTTCGATATTATCGACATTACCCAGGTTACCTTGACTTCCGGTGATTTTCCAACAATGTTTTGCAGGGAGGCAAGCCCCCCCTGCACCCCTGCATATTACATATACAAACTCCGAGATTGTACTACAGTGAGGAAAAGGGTAAATTTCCCAGTCCCCACTGTAGTGCGATCTCCAATCAGAACGTCGACCTTATATGAGTGAATGCACACTAGCATTCGCTAAGGTGGATTTGAACATTTACAGAATGTCATTATGGAAACTGGTAACCATGAATTTGACTATCTCAGTTTCATGTAACTACTGTTCCACATTTTGATAATAAACCTATATATATATATATATATATATATATATATATATATATATATATATACACACACACATCATCAACAGACAGTATACCATCTTAAAACATGTATTATATTAATTTCATTAACTGGGTTTTCAAAAAATTAAACTCTTTTTAGCAAGAATGACCCAAAGAGAAATGTTATACAATACTGCTAAGGAAGTTAAACGTTGCCTATTCACCAAAGCTGCACACCCTTCTGAAGATACCACGAAACTTGAGTACACATGGAAACTCATACATGCACAAAGGACAGCATGTAAAACCCAACCCAGGAGCAAACAAAGGTTAGAATCAAACCTCAAGCTTTGGAACTGAAAGCAGAAGTAAAGATTAGGTTGCAGTGCCAATTAAGTATAACAGTCAATAAATTACAGATTGTAAAGCAATATAAATGGAAAAATTAACTGCCATTAAGTAAAGAAATCCTCCAAAACAGTTAAATATGTAATTTTAAACCTTTTATGCATTTTGCAAAGTAGACAATGACTTATTTGTTATCATTATATATTAGAGTCATGTCCTTTGACGTGTGGAATTACTGTGAATAGAAAATAACTAGTAGCTTTATTTATTATTTGTCAAATTTTAAAGCTTGAATCAAGTCTAGACCTTTAAAGTCCTTGAAGAATAAGATAACAATATGAGGTTTTTTTCACCATCTTCTTCACTGGTAGCAGAACCAAGTAATCTGCCTTTCTATACAGTTTGCAATCATTTTGGAGGAAAGGACTTACATCACACATGAATAAAAGGCCAAGAAAACCGACACTTAAGGAAAGACTATATGCTAACAGAGGGCACTAAATAAAAGCAGATGAAGACAGTGGAATATTAGGCATACCACAATTATAATAAGATGTTAATAATAACAACATAAGATAAGATGTGAGGAGATTAGGATAATAGTGGGATGCAGACATAAACTTATTATCAGCATTTTTTCTGTATCGATTTGCCTAGTGGTAGATATTCAAAAACAATTACATAAATATAGCATTAATGTATTCTAAAAGAGAACTAAAAATTTTTGCAGGATTTTCAAAATAAATTATTTGAAGAAATACAAAAAGGAATTAGGAAACTGTTCTAGCACTTTAAGGGAAACAGACTTGGAGAGAGACCTTTCCCAGAAGGAGAAGCACAGATTCTACTTACCTTTTGTTCATTTCTATCTTTAATTGAACTTTTGTAAAATAAATACAAGCAAAGAATATCCTTCTTACATAGATGTGTAGTCAAAGACAAGACTGGATTTTAAAAATACATGAGGCAAACATATAGTTGCTTTACTGGAACTAAAAGGATGGAAAGGTATACTAGGTTCACCGAGATCTAAAGTTTTCCAAACGTGTACAGAATTAGGGTAAGTGTGCTACATGGCAATTATTGCACATTTGCATGCTTCTGTGATTCTGTGGGGGAGTGACTATTTTTGTGTGTATGTGCCTTTGACAGCCAGATAATACAAACAAAAAGAAAATGCGAGAGTGCAGGAGACAAAAAAAACTACAGCATGTATAAATGTACACGTACATATGTAAACACATACAAACAGGGAGCAAAAGAGCAAATGAGATGGGCAGAAGATGAGCATCAAAGACTGGAAAAAGGGAATTTTAAAATGCTTGTTACATTGTGCCTGTCAGTATTACATTAGTTCCTCCACATATTATACATATACTGCAGTTCAGTGGTTGGAGGGCTTGCCTCTACTATGACAAGGGCAGTGGGGCAAATGTTTCTGTGCGCTTTATGATCTTATGGTTGTCACTATTTTGAGTTTACAACCACCCCATGTTTTTGATGTTTTAATGCTGGTTAATCACATCAATTAAACAACATGTGTTTTTTAATGCAAATAGGTTCATAGGTGTATACTAGGTTAATGACCAATGGGGCTTTTATAAGCCTAGCCATGCATCCCAAATGCATCTTATAAGTGTTTTGCACCGCAGAAGTTATTTTAAGGAGTATATGTAAGCATGTGCAAAAGGTCCATATCAGCAGTATTCAAGGATGCATTGTATGTCAGACACAGATCATCTCTCAACAGGCTGTACGACAGCAGGTATAATGACTATGTAAGCATGTGCAAAAGGTCCATATCAGCAGTATTCAAGGATGCATTGTATGTCAGACACAGATCATCTCTCAACAGGCTGTACGACAGCAGGTATAATGACTATGTAAGCATGTGCAAAAGGTCCATATCAGCAGTATTCAAGGATGCATTGTATGTCAGACACAGATCATCTCTCAACAGGCTGTACGACAGCAGGTATAATGACTATGTAAGCATGTGCAAAAGGTCCATATCAGCAGTATTCAAGGATGCATTGTATGTCAGACACAGATCATCTCTCAACAGACTGTACGACAGCAGGTATAATGACAGGGCTTTGAGGCAATTTGCATAGGACATATTGTTTACATCCTATATTCCTTTTCTTTTTGTGAGGAGCCTCTGTGGATGTTCCAGTTGCTGCATGTGCCTGAGCAGGTACATAGAGAAGGGGCATTATACTCAATGATGAGTCTAATGAGGGCTGAATACAGAGGAATGACATCCTTGGACCCAGATGCCATGCCCTTGCTTATACGTTCAGCAACATAGAATGACATTCTTACTACCCTAGACACATGTTGGTCAAAAGCCAGGTTACTATCCACATATTCCCAAATCCCTGACTACTGGCTCCACTCACAGGAATGTGTATCAATGAGGTATTTTCCTAGCGTGTCCGACTTCCCAAAGGATACTATTATGCACTTCTTGGCATTCAGTTTTAAGATGTGACTTTGGTGGCACCAGTCTTCTGTCTGTGTCAGTCCTTGCTGTAGGATGTTAGTGTTATGGAGGGATTCTATGACTACTCCTAGTTTACAGTCATCTGCAAACTTGGTCAGCCAGAGGTCTTTGACACTCGCTTTGACGTCAAAGAAGTAAATGTTATCAAGGAGCGGGCCAAGTACAGAGTGCTGAGGGACTCCATTAGTGACCAGCCTCTCTATGGCGGTGGACCCCCTTATCCTAACTTCCTGAGCCCTATCTGAAAGCCAGCTGGCCAGTGCATAACATAGGGGATTAATGCCTAATTCTATGAGTCTGTTTATATGCCCAGCCAGGTCAGGGTAGAGAGTATGCACCATGTGCCCTCATCCATTGCACTAATGACTTTTCAAAGAAGTCCACAAGGTTGAGTAGGCATGATCTACCTTTGGCAACGCTATATTGGGTTGTATCCAGGGTCTGAAGGTTTCCTGTATCATTATTAATCTTTCCATGGCTTTGCATATGAAACTAGTCAGACTTATGGGTCTGTAGTTCCCACAGTGCATTGATGGATCACCTTGTGCAGAGGGATGACCACTGCAGAGCTACATTCATATGGCAAAAAGCCTGTCTGGAGGCTATGGTTAAATAATGACTCTAGAGGTCCAGATAGGTCATACTTCACGCTATTTGTAAGGCATTCTGGGATATTATAGGGACTCAGTGATGAGCTGTTGTTAGCCTTACAGAGTGTATTTAGGACCTGCTGCCTAGTGATAACTGGGGGGGTAAGCTTGATAGTATTATTTGGAGGGCAGCCAGGGGGGGGGGATAAAACTGGAACTGAATTTGTCATGTCAGAATCCCTCCAAAACACTAAATCCAGCAGATTTGCTACATCTTCTGGCACCATGTAAGTGGCTACATTAGCAATATCTTTTATGCAACATATCTCTTAACCTCTTAGCATGAGAAATCTAGACAAAGCCAAAAATAAAAATTACCATAAAGAGTGACAAGATTTAAACATTGCTATTAGAAACTTAGAAAGTTATTGGAATAAAAGGTTTTGAGTTACCATATACTTTCTGAAGGATATGAAATCTGAAACTCAAATGCCTGTCATTACTAAGTGAATTCAGTCCTAAGTGATTTGCCAGAAAACTATACATTTTATGAAAAACAGACTAAAAATAATGAGGCAAAAATCTGGACAGTTGAGAGGTATGATATCCACTGTTGTGTACTGCCTTTTAGGTTTTGGACATAACTAAAGACAGCCTTGTGAGGTTTTGGATATAACTAAAGACAGCCTTGTGGTTGTCCTTCACCTGGGTGGCTATCTTTATCTCATATTGGCTCTGGTAGAGGTAATTTGCCTCTAAGTTGTTTGTTTAGCTTAATGAGAGAGTTTTTAATCCTGCTGGGCATTGCACTTCCTAATTTTAGCTATGACTTTTTTCTTTTTGTTGTACAATCTGTTTATGTTTACATTCTACTAGGTCGGTTAGGTTTTTGAGTTTGTTCTAGGCTTGTTTCTGGTAGACACAACTGTCTCTATACATCTGTTATCAGGGTTGTTCAGGGCTCCTGTGTACAGTTATGCATATGCAGCTGTGTTCTGTAGGTTTAGACAGGCTTGAAATTCTGTCAGGTAATTGTTTAATAATAGGTAGCTTGCCTTAGAGTAGTTCCTAACTGTTAGAGGGTTTGCTGGGGTCACAGCATTCATTTTTATTTTGAAGGAGACAGCTTTCTGGTCTGACCTTACAAGACAGAATACTACACCGGGGGGTAGTGAGGGGGGAATTTTGTGCAGCATTCTCTCATACTTGTGACTACCAGGTCCAATATATTTGCATCCCCAATGAGCAAATAGACTAATTGGTTCAGGGTGTTAATGGTTGCAAAGCCCAGGAAACTCAGTGCCTGCAAGTCTGGGGTCTTGCTGGATACCCAGTTTATACAGGAGTAGTTAAAGTTATCCATGAATATAGTATTGGGTGGAACGGTAAGTGTCTCCATTAGGTCAGTGTATGAGTTATTGGTTCCGTGGTTCATACATGGTGATCTGTAGCTTGCAAGGATATGATATGGGACTCTAACTATGGCAATTTGGGTGCGTCATCCTGTTTGCCAAACCTTGAGGTATGTTTGTTTTTGGTGTAGATAGAGACATGTCCATCTTTAGTCCCAGCGTGTACAGTAGTTGGTCTAAATGTGTGGAAGGCATTTTATCCCTGTATTGCTGGGGTGCCCTCCACAGCTTTAAACTGTGTCTTCGTAGCAGCACAGATGTCTACATTCTTCAAGGTGAAGAGAGCTTGGAGGGAGTGGAGTTTCTTGTTTAGGCTCCTCGCATTGAGCAGTAACACCTTTAGATTCCCTTGAGTTGATTTTGTTAAGATGGAAAGTTTCTCAATTTGGCATTGCTTAAAAAAGCACTATGGGGGAGGACAATGTTTAGCCAATATTTGAAAGCCTAGTGGGGTCAGGTATAGACCATCCTTGGCAAAGTAACATGGTCTGCTGACCATATCTGCCCATGCTGACAAATATTGTACTCCTTTGAATGCCTCCAGAAGCTAAGCCAATTATTAAAGTTAATAACTCTCTGCTCATGCAATGGCATTATCCTTGGTGATGGTGATATGCTGCTCAATGCGAGGCTCATACTAGCCTGGGATACAAGGTCTGAGAGCTGTATAATGTCTCTCTCTCTCTTCATATAGTCCAGGAAGGTACATCTCAGGTTATTAGCACCCACATGAACTATAATGAAGTCATATTGGGACTTGAGGTTCAATGACCTGAGTGCATGAGTGACTTGATGGATTGTGGCCACTGACAGGCAACTGACTGTGATTTATTCCTTGTTCAGACTGGTGAGTGGGTTATCCATATGTCTCACAATGAAGTCTTCTATGAACTGAGTACTGGGTAGTGTGTTGATGTGCTTTATGGGCTTTACAGTTGAGGCTCTATGGGGTGTAGCTGTATGTGTGGTGTTGGGTGTTGTTTTAGTGGAGTACTTTTGAGTTTGCAGAGGATAACTGATGCTGGTCAAATGTCTGTGAGGTTTTTGGAGTTTAGAAAGATTGCTTTTAGTGCCTCAGCATATTGTTTGTCTATGTGTCAGGTGCATACTATGCAAGGTGGATGTAGTGTGTGTGTTACAGATAACCTGAGTGTTATTTTGGGTGCTTGTATGTGAATGTCTTGCTTCCAGTAACACTGTGTAATTACATCTCTTCAATATTGTATTGGGTTCTCAATGGTCAGTGAACAATAGACAATTGCTACATTGTCCCAGGATGCCCATATCCACCAGAATGGTGATGGAAGAATTGGAAAAGTGCATATCCATGATGTCACATCCTGCTAGGTGAACTACAATGGTGTGGTACAGGAGGGGTTAATAGCGGGCAAGCTTGGGTGTTTTTTAGGCTAAAAGCAAAAACTAGGGCTATGTACAAGTAGAATTGTGGGGCTGTGATCCTTACAGCACAAACTATTTGCTCTTTCAGCAACTGAGTTACTGGGTACCATTTCAGAGGTAGTTTTATATGGAAAATTTAGTTTATAAGTGCCTACATTTATACAAGGCCATGCTAAATGCCAATAGTCCTCTGATCAATAAACCAACTTCATCTAAGCCTTTCTGTGTGTTTCCGAACTTGGACAGACCAGGATACCCTACTGCCACTAGATGAGTAATCCCAAGTCTCTTAATGTAAAAACACACAGAGGTTAAGTAAAAGGGAAAAGCTAAAAGAAACCAATTCTACAATTAGCTAATACAACACATACAGTGGATGTAAAAAGTGCACACATCCCTGATAAAATGCCAGGTTTTTGTGATATAAAAAACTGAGACCGCAATAAATCATTTCAAAACTTTTCCCACCTTTAATGTGACCTCTAACCTGTATAATTCAATTGAAACACAAACAAATCTGTTAGGGGAAAATATAAAAAAATAAAAAACATACAATACGCTTGTTGCATAAGTGTGCACACCCTTAAACTAATACTTTGTTGAAGCACCTTTTGATTTAATTACAGCATTCAAGTCTTCTTGGGTACACACCTGCCATCAATTAAAGAGACTCTGATTAACCTTAAATAAAGTTCAGCTGTCCTAGTAGGATTTTCCTGACATTTACTCAGTTGCCTGCTACAGCAAAAGCCATGGTTCGCAGAGAGCTTACAAAGCATCAAAGGGATCTCATTGTTGAAAGGTGTTAGTCAGGAGATTGGATATACCATGGAACACAGTGAAGACATTCATCAAAAAGAGAAGAAAATATGGGACAACAGTGACGTTGCAAAGAACTGGATGCCCCTCCAAAATTGATGAAAAGACAAGACAAAAACTGGCCAGGGAGGCATCCAAGAGACCTATAGCAACACTGAAGGAGCTGCAGGAATTTCTGCAAGTAATCATTGTGTACTGCATGTGGCAACAATCACCCATATTCTCCATATGTCTGGACTATGGGGTATGGTTGCAAGACGGAAGCCTTTTCTTAGACAGAAAAACATCCAGGCCCAGCTAAAATTTGTAAAACAATACACCAAGTCTCCCAAAAGCATGTGGGAAATGTGTTATGGTCTGATGAGACCAAGGTTGAACTTTTTGGCCACAATTCCAAAAGGTACGTTTGGCGTAAAAGCAACACTTTGCATCACCAAAAGTACATCATCCCCATGGTGACGCATGGTGGTGGCAGTATCATGCTTTGGGGTTGCTTTTTTTCAGCTGGAACTGGGGCTTTAGTCAAGGTGGAAGGAATTATGAACAGTTCCAAATACCAGCCACTTTTGGCCCAAAACCTTCAGGGGACATATAGAAAGCTGAAAATGAAGAGGAATTTCACCTTCCAACATGACAATGACCCCAAGCATACATCCAAATCAACAAAAGAATGGCTTCACCAGAAGAAAATTAAAGTTTTGGAATGGCTCAGCCAGAGCCCAGACCTAAATCCAATGGAAAATCTGTGGGGAGACCTGAAGAGGGCTTTGCGCAAGAGATGCCCTCGCAATCTGACAGATTTGGAGGACTTTTACAAGGAAGAGTGGGCAAATATTGCCAAGTCAAGAAGTGCCATGGTGATAGACTCCTACCCAAGAAGACTGAATGCTGTAATTAAATCAAAAGGTGCTTCAACAAAGTATTAGTTTAAGGGTGTGCACACTAATGCAACCAGCTTATTGTATGTTTTTTACTTTTTATATTTTTCCCCTAACAGATTTGTTTGTTTTTCAATTGAATTGTACAGGTTATAGGTCACATTAAAGGTGGGAAAAGTTTTGAAATGATTTATTGTGGTCTTATTTTTTATATCACAAGAACCTGGCATTTTAACAGGGGTGTGTACACTTTTTATATCCACTGTATATGGCACTTTTCAAGTAATTAATCCAGCAGCAAGGACACTGCAAAATATATGTACTTTACAGTCTTAAAATACTGATAAATGCAATCAATAATTACATAGAACAGTAATTTAACACAGTTGATGTGATATGAGACTAATGGAGATAGAACCTTTAGAAAACCACAACAGTGACACTGCTATACTAAACCTCAAGACTTCATGCTCCTGGCCAGTTAGATATTCTTAAAAAGCAGATATTTACTGTAAAAGCTAGTCCACAGTGTTAAAAAACTAACAGAACTAATTTGCTATAAGCCTAACACTCTCATTACCAAGACTCAAGGCAGAAAACTGTAGCACCAGACATGCTAAAAATGCAGATGAACAACTTTTTCACGAAAAAAGATAATAAATGCAAGGACAAATGCACAGAATTTGCTATAAGCTCAACACACTCACTGCTGACTATAGGTGCAGGACTGTGGCACCAATTAAGATAAAGTACAGTTGTGTACACTTACCATAAATGTAGATGTTCGAGTGTATTCACTGTTGCAGTCATCACACTAGGGTTATCTGCCTGCAGGTAGCCCTCAGTCGGCCCGAATACCAGAGACTTAGTATTTCTGCTTCAGTTGCAGTCTCTCCAGGTCTGATGTCAAGTCGTCAGGGGTATAAAAACAGGCAGCCGACACCATTACATCAGTTTTTCTTGCCCCAAATGTCAGGAGCCCTCCAGTAGGGAGCTAAGCTATGGTGGAAAAATCTCCACCAGTAAAAAGTAAACACAAATACCAATACCCCTGCAAGGGGTGAGTAGTATACACAGAGAGAAGAGCGAGCAAGAGAGAGTGAGAAGGGGGCTGGAGGGAGGGAAACCCGGACTGCAACAGCGAATACACTCTAACAGCTACATTGTATGGTAAGTGTACACAACTGTATTATGTTCTTCGTGTTTCACTGTTGCAGTCATCGCACTTGGGTTGATTCCCAAAGTTGTAGAAAGGATGGAGGCAGTCAAGAAGTGTTTGGGTTGGCTAGTGTGCCCTGCAGGACTGCAGTAGCAAAACCCGCCCTGGATTTGGAAAATATAGGCAGGTGGTAATGCTTGGTGAATGTCTGTACAGAGCTCCAGGTAGCAGCCTCCAGAATGTCCCTGGTAGGGACTCCCCTGATGAATGATGTAGAGACTGAAGTTGCCCTAGTGGAATGTGTTCTGACCCCCTGAGGGGTTGGTTTCCCATGTTGTTTGTAGCAGAAATGGATACAGT
Source organism: Protopterus annectens (assembly GCF_019279795.1). Lineage (NCBI taxonomy): Eukaryota > Metazoa > Chordata > Ceratodontiformes > Protopteridae > Protopterus > Protopterus annectens. The sequence goes on along the minus strand of NC_056743.1, from coordinate 720,484,080 downwards.
GTGCTATCCATTTGGAAATTGTCTGTTTTGAAATGGCCTTGCCCTCTGCCCCTGGTGCAAAACTGAGTAGTAACTGGTCAGATTTCCTGAAGGGCTTAGTCCTATCCAGGTAGAATCTGAGCTGTCTGTGCATGTCCAAGGAGTGCAGGATCCTTTCCCCTTTATTTTTAGGATTAGGGAAGAAGGTTGGCAAATGGATAGATTGGTTGAGAGCCACATTGGACACCATTTTGGGCACAAAGGAAGGATTAGTCCTGAGGGAGACCCTGTCAGCATGAAAAATAATAAAGGGTTCCATGGCCATAAGTGCTTGCAACTCAGACACTCTTCTCACTGAAGTGATAGCCAGGAGCAATGCTGTTTTCCAAGAGAGGAATTTTAAGTCTGCTGACGCTGCAGGCTCAAAAGGGGGCAGTGTGAGCTTATCCAGTACAAAGTTAAGGTCCCAAGTAGGTGTGGGTGCTCTCCTTGGTGGTCTTAAGTTGTTTGCCCCTCTTAGGAACTGTTTGATGAGAGGGTGAGAGAATAGGGGCAGCTCAGAGTTGTAATGAGCCGAGATGCCAGAGGCATGGATCTTAATGGAGGAAAAGGATAGGCCTCTGTGGAGTAGATCTGCTAAGTAATCCAAGATTAGAGGTAGTGAGGGCAGAGTTGTGCCCTCTCCTTTAGAGTGAATCCAGGAGCAATACCTTTTCCACTTATTAGCATAGGATGTCCTTGTACTGGGTCTTCTGGCTTCAAGAATGATGTCCAGTACCTGCTTGCTGAGGCTGGTCACTGGGAAAGAATTCAAGGAATAAGCCAGGCTGCAAGAGTTAGGGTTTGCAGTTGTGGATGCAAGATCTGTCCCCCCTGCTGAGTGAGCAGGGTTGGGCTCTGGGGTAGGTGCCAGGGTGGCACCGGTGACAGGCTGTGCAGGAGTAGGTACCAGTGCTGGTGTGGCCAGTCCGGGGAAATCAGAATTGTCCTTGGTCTGTCCTTGTCTTATCTTGAGCAATATCCTTAAGAGAAGGGGCAGAGGGGGAAATGCATAGATTGAGAGGTTTACCCACTGGAAGGATAGGGCATCCACTTTCCAGGCCCTGCTGTGAGGTTTCCTGGTGCAGAATTTGCTGAGCTGGTGATTGCAGGGGGAGGCAAAGAGATCCACCTCTGGGGTCCCCATTTCTGAATTAGAAGACTGAAGGTGCTGGGATCTAATTGCCACTTGTGTGGGTCTAGGAGATTTCTGCTTAAGTCGTCTGCCAGTGAGTTTTGTTTACCTGGCAGGAAATGAGCTTGCAGATGGATCTGCATGTCCAAGACTGTGTTCCACATGGCCATGACTAGCCTGCAGAGTGGGTAAGAGTGGGTTCCCCCTTGCTTGTTGATGTACCACATAACTGTGGTATTGTCTGTTTTTATTAGCAGGGGTCCTGGTGAGAGTAGGGATCTGAAAGCTGTCAGAGCGTGCTGCATAACTAGCATCTATTTTTGGTTTATGTGCAGATGAATTTGAATTGTGCTCCAGTCCAGCTCCTCTGAATGCACTTGTCATCCAGGTATGCCCCCAGGCATAGTCTGATGCATCTGTGGTTAGTGTCTGGGTGGCATGGGGTTGAGTAAAGGGTAGTCCCTTGTTGTGGTTGCATGCTGCTGCCCACCAAAGAAACTCTGTCCTTAGACAAGGTATGATAGGAATGACGGTTTCCAGGTCCTGAGAATGTTGGCACCAAAGACTTTTTAAGTACCATTGAAGTTTCCTCATATGCAGTCTGGCATATGGAATTAGTAGGAGGCATGAGGCCATGAACCCTAGAGTCTGCAGGATTTTCCTTGCGGATAGCTAGGTTCTGGTGGCCATTTGACTGAAGTAGTCTGTCAGGCAGGCTTGTTTTTCTGGAGTAAGGAATGCCATCTGGGATGCTGTGTCCAAGCTTGCTCCCAGGAATACAATCTTTTGACTGGGGACTAGTTTTGATTTCTTTTCGTTGATGGTGTATGTTTTTTTACAAATGTCAGGTGTTGCAACAGCATTTCCTGACTGTCTGCCTGAATCAGGCAGTCGTCTAAGTACGGGTAAATTTTAATTTTTCTCTGTCTACAGTAGGCAATGGCTGGAGCCAGGCATTTTGTGAATACTCTGGGAGCAGTGGATAAGCCAAAGAGAAGTGCAGAGAACTGCTAATGCATAGATCCTGCCCTGAAGCGAAGATATTTCCTGCATGAGTCCCTTATTGGGATGTGCAGATAGGCTTAGGTCTAGGGTAGCTAACCAGGCATCTTTGGCCAGCACAGGAAGAAGCTGCTGCAGGGTGAACATTTTGAATTTTAGTACCACCAGGACGGTGTTTAGAATGGAAATATCTAGGACTGGGCTCCAAGTGCCGTCTTTTCTGGGTACCAGGAAAAGTCTGGAATAGAACCCTTGACTTATCGGTTCCGCAGGAACAGGTTGAATTGCCCTTATAGAGAGCAGGGATTGAACTTGGTTTTGTGCCTCTGTCCACTGGTTTGGAGGAAGGTCTGGGAACCCTTTTGGGGTTGGCAGTGAGTGGAGGTAAAATTTGTACCCCTGGGATACAATGTTGAGGACCCATCAGTCTTTGGTGATGGAAGTCCAGTTTTTTGCATGATGGGCAAGTTTTCCTCCTAGGGGCACAAGCAGTTGGGCAGAGGTGGAGAGTTGAAAAGTCATTGGGAATTTATCCCATAAGGGGGTGGCTTAGCACTCCCTGTTTTTGAAGTTGGAGGTACTCCATTGCTTAGATCTCTGCATACCCTGAGACTGTAGTCTGGGGGGGTCTGTTTCCCCTTGGTCTAGTTTGAGATGGGCTGGAAAGGACCAATGTTTTGAGGGGCAATGCCTACTGAATCTGGGGGGCTACATTTGCAAGAAATCTTTGACTGTCTGCATAGATTTAGCTTTTTCTTCCATCTTTTTAAGAACCTCTTCTGCTTTGGTGCCAAACAGATTGTCATTATTCAAAGGAGCGTCTAGTAATTTTGATTTGACAATGTCTGGCAAGGTCTGCTCCTTAAGCCAAGCATGCCTTCTCAGTACAGAACCAGTGACTGCTGCCCTGCAAGATGCTTCTAGGGCATCAAAGCCACACTGCAATGTATGCTTGCTGACTTGGCTTGCAGAATGCATAAGCTCTTGTAATTCTTTATTTTCTGCACAGTTCGTAAAGGTAGCTATTTTTGCTTAATAAGTTCCATAATATGTTGTTGGTACTGCAGCATGTGAAACTGGCAATTCAAAGCCCTAATGGTGAGAGTTGCAGAGGTGTATACTTTCTTACCCCATCTATCCAAAGCTCTGGAATCCCTGTCTGAAGGAGTGGGATTCTTAGCTGTAGTTGCTTTGATACCTTTAGGCCCCTGGGGGATGACCTCTGGGTCAACAGTAGGATTTTTGAAAAGGAATTTGTGAGAGTCAGGAACTCTGTAGTTGCTGTCTGGTTTCCTAGGAGCAGGGGGTAAAATATCAGGTGTTAAACTGGATTCCATAAAGACATCATCCACAACATCCAGGACTGGGGGTATTGCTAAAGGCCTATGTTGTGGCAAGTCTAGAAATTCTCTGAGTCTATTTTTGGACTGAGGATAGTCTTGGCATTCCCAGTGAAAATGCTCTCTTAAAGTATGTAAGGTTTCACCAAAAGAAAAATCCTCTGGAGGAGAAGCAGATGGAATAGATTCCTCTGCATCTGAATCCTCATAAGCAGATAAAGGCATGTCTTCATAATCAGATACCTCAGAGTTGTTGGACTCTTGGTCTGTTAAAGCTGCTGGGGACAGGTCTCTTTTTCTCTTAGCGGGGGAAGGCTGACTTCCCCTAATCATCATAATAAGGTCTTCTGCCATTTTAAGCATTTGATGTTGTGGCAAGGAAGCAGGTGCATGAGTTTGTGTCATTTTTTTAGGTGTAGTGCATACTCTTGGCCTTAGAAACTCGGTAGTTTTAGACAGAACTGAAGACGTGAAAGAAGTCGTCGGTTTGTGCCGAATATTGTTAGTACGAAGAACTTCCTCAGAAGCCGGTGCCTGCTCAGCGGTTCCGGACCCATCCAAGGTAGAGAAATCCGCAAGTTCCATCAAAGAAGAGTCTTGCGGCATACTGGACTCCGAATGGGTCTCGGTAGAGGCCTGCGAATCAATTGAAGTTGGCATCAGGGGCTGCAAAAGCGCCTCACTGAGTACCAGCGAACTGGCGACTAGGTTAACGGAAGCTTCGTCAGCAGTTTTGGACCTGTGCAGTCTGGTTCTGTCTTTATCCTTATGTTTTTTTGGTAGATCAGTAGTTGGATGGCTTACTGAAGCCATTTCGTAATACAGAGATCGAGAATGAAAGTATTTAGCGACAATAAAGGCCCAACAACGAATCGTTCGGGCATTCAACAAGGCACAAAACTGACAGAGAGAATGTTGTGGTCTGGGCCTAAACAGGTGACGCAGTAAGAATGAAAATCTTGGTGTGGCATTTGCTTTCCACAGGCAAAACAATTGTTAACTTTTTCTGACATCGGTTAGAGCAAGAAAACAGGATCCCCAATGGGGTACTTAGCTTTAGAAAACTTCAGGATAATTCAATTTGTTAACGAAAACTCAGGTAGCAGCTGACCGGCACTTGTGCGAACTGCTTCTGCTTCGGGCTCCTTGGCAAGAAAGACTGATGTAATGGCGTCGGCTGCCTGTTTTTATACCCCTGACGACCTGACATCAGACCTGGAGTGACTGCAACCGATGCAGAAATACTAAGTCTCTGGTATTCGGGCCGACTGAGGGCTACCTGCAGGCAGATAACCCAAGTGATATGACTGCAACAGTGAAACACGAAGAACATCAGAGCAAATCCCAATGAACCAGAAAGGTACATTTCACAGCAATGTAGTTGTACAGTAATTTTACTGTATTACATGGTTAGATAATGAAGAGAATAAGCCCTGGAAATGTAAATATGAAGATTTCCCACACACCTATTTTATGCAATAATTAGTAAAAATCAGTAAATCTCACTCCCCAAAAAAGCTGATAAATTTAGAACATGATGATATAAAGAGACAAGATTGATTGCATTCATAGCCATCAGCTTGTGTAAGTCATTACTTATTTGTTTATTTATTGACATTTGTTTACCAGGAAAGTCCAACTGGGTTCAATGATCCCATTTTCAATAGAGGCCTGGGGGGGAGGGGTTCCACAATAATACAAAATACACGCATAATAAGCTTAACAAATAATGCAATAAGACATACATACAAGTTTTCTATGACTGAGTAAACCTATTATAGCAAAATGCTCACAATAATATATACAAGTATAACATTTCCACAGTTAAGAAAACATGTAATAGAACTGTGAAAAATTGGTACTTAGGAGAGCAGTGCATATCAAATCAGAAATAGTGAAAATAATGTGGTAGTGCTATATATAGTCCAGCTGTGGGTGGATGATTAGTAATGTATAGAACAGGAAGATAAATGGTGGGGGGACGAAAAGCAAAGGGACAGTAGGGGAAAAAGTGGACATTGGGGAAATAAAAATAAGGACATAAGAAATTATTAATATAGGATTGTAAAGAGAGGCATGGTGTAAGAATTTTTAGCAAGGAGAAGAACAAGAGCATAGCCAGGACTAAGATACAAATTCCTTTAGTAAACGTTTGAATGTGTAATGGTTAGTGAGTGCCCTAATGTGTAAGGGAATAGCATTCCAGACTTTGGCAACAGAATAGGAGTAAAGGCATCGGCTGGGAGTTTTGTTTGGCTTATAAATGGAGATTAGTTGATTATCATAAGATGCAGAGGTCTGTTTGGGTGATAATTTAGCAGAATGATTCTGTGCTGGGCATGCTAAGGGTTTATGAATTATGTTACAGAATGGTTCTAAGCGATGAGCATGCTAAGGGTATATGACTTATGTTACAGAATGGTTCTAAGTGTTGGGCATGCTAAGGATTTATAAATTATGTTACATGCTATAGACAGCTGCAGATAACTGAGGTGATGGGGAGGTTTGAGCCATTTTAGGGTATGGGGAGATAAGCAGCAGTGTGTATTAGATTGTTCACTGGTGGCAAATGTAGCAACTTTGTTATAGCATACTTCAAGTTTAGAATTTATTGAAGTTTGAAGGCTGTTAAGGATGGGGGCACCATAAAAAACTGAAGGGAGTAGGTATGTTGTGGTAAAGGTTTTCTTTTTTGTTGATATATTTAGAAGATGTTTGTGTCTATATGGCATGCCCAGTTTTTAGTGTTTTTTTACATTATGCTGGAAATGTAAATCACATTTGAAATTGTCTATTACCATTACAAAACGTTTTGTGTGGGGGGGATACTTCTAATTCTGTTCTATCTAGTGGAAACAATTTGAAACCAAAATAAGTGGTGCAGTAGTGCTCAAATGAACCAATATAAAACCAAAAAAGAGCACTAAGCCTTGTGAGTCCTCAGTGATAATTTTATTACAAAAAGTTAAGCGCTTTCATCAATACCAGCTGACTTCCTCAGAACACTCTAAAAACACAAAAATTTAGTTTAAATAATGCAAACTCAATAGTAATTGGTTCATTCTTCCACCAATGGTTTAACGAAAATAACCCTAGTTCATGAATATAAAACACTGCTCATGAATATTAGGTATAACATATTGTTAAAAACACAATTTAAAAACACATAATTAATACATTGTTGCAATACAATTGTATCCAACAAATTGTTCTTAACAGTAAGAAATTCAGTCATCATATTCCTTATTAAAGGTGTACCCTAAATAACTTTAAAAACTTTGTTTATATATATAAAAAAACTTTATATACAAATATTAAACCTGCCCTGCTTTTTCTCTTAATATTGGCAGGATAGTTAGCTGATCATTTAACCCTGGAAAGAAGTTTGCAACTAGCCTTAATTGCCATAATAGTTCTTTTTTACTGAGAACATTTTGCCAGTCTCCTCCCCTAGCTTCAATGTGGACAATGTCAAGAATGGCAAATTTAAAACCACAAAAGTCAGCACATTGTAAACTGTGTTTATATAAGGCATTAGTTTCCTTCTTATTTTTTATGTCATAGAGGTGTTCGTAAATCCTGGTTTGAAATAACCTCTCAGTTTTTCCAACATAAAATGATATACAAGTATTATACCTAGCAATATATACCAGTTTACTTGAAAAGCAGTTGCCCCTTCTCAAAAACACAATGTTTTTATTTCGGTTAGCTAGGGAAATAGAGCTATCCTGTAGAATATAGGAGCAATAGGGACATCTACCACAAGGCCTGCTCCCATTAAAATTTCCCTGTTCACCTTGGTTTTCAATTCTCCTTTTCAAGACCGACTTTAAATTGGATCCTATTTTGGTGGAAAATATAGGTTTTTCACCCAATACCTGAAAAACTTCAGAATTAGTGTTAAAAATACTCCAATTTTTATAAAGTATTTCTTTAATTCCATGATACAAGGGGCTATATTGGACAACACATGCCTGTTGGAAATCAGTTTTGTTCTCACTCTTGGAAGCTTCATCAGGGCTATTGATTTTATAAGTCATTTACCCAACAGCAGCATATACCTTATACCCCACTCATCCAACACTCCTTTTAAAATAGTATCAATAAATTCACCAGGGTACCCTCTTTCTAGGAAGATATCCTTTAAGTATGTAAATTCATGGATTACATCCTTTTTCAAGAAAGTCATCCTGGTTACCCTGATAGCCTGACCTTTGATAATACTTTTCTTTTGGGATAGAGGGTGGTGGCTGCTAAAGTGCAAGTAGCTGTTACAAAAAGTTTTTTTTACGATAAATTCTGGAAATAAATTTCTCATGGTCCTTTGATATTTTTGTGTCCTGTGGCTATCAGGGTAGCCAGGATGACATCCTTGAAAAAGGATGTAATCCATAATTTTACATACTTAAAGGATATGTTCCTAGAAAGAGGGTACCCTGGTGAATTTATTGATAATATTTTAAAAGGAGTGTTGGATGAGTGGGGTATAAGGTATATACCACTGTTGGGTAAAGGACTTAATAAAATCAATAGCCCTGATGAAGCTTCCAAGAGTGAGAACAAAACTGATTTCCAACAGGCGTGTGTTGTCCAACATAGCCCCTTGTATCATGGAGTTAAAGAAATACTTTATAAAAATTGGAGTATTTTTAAAACTAATTCTGAAGTTTTTCAGGTATTGGGTGAAAAACCTATATTTTCCACTAAAATAGGACTCAATTTAAAGTCAGTCTTGGAAAGGAGAATTGAAAACCAAGGTGAACAGGGAAATTTTAATGGGAGCAGGCCTTGTGGTAGATGTCCCTATTGCTCCTATATTCTACAGGATAGCTCTATTTCCCTAGCTAACCAAAACAAAAACACTGTGTTTATGAGAAGGGGTAACTGTTTTTCAAGTAAACTGGTATACATTGCTAGGTGTAATACTTGTATATCATTTTATGTTGGAAAAACTGAGAGGTTATTTAAAACCAGGATTTACGAACACCTCTATGACATAAAAAATAAGAAGGAATCTAACGCCTTATATAAACACAGTTTACAATGTGCTGACTTTTGTGGTTTTAAATTTGCCATTCTTGACATTGTCCACATTGAAGCTAGGGGAGGAGATTGGCAAAATGTTCTCAGTAAAAAAGAACTATTATGGCAATTAAGGCTAGTTGCAAACTTCTTTCCAGGATTAAATGATCATCTAACTATCCTGCCAATGTTAAGAGGAAAAGCAGGGCAGGTTTAATATTTGTTTATAAAGTTTTTTTATATATATAAACAATGTTTTTAAGGTTATTTAGGGTACACCTTTAATAAGGAATATGATGACTGAATTTCTTACTGTGAAGAACAATTTGTTGGATACAATTGTATTGCAATAATGTATTAATTATGTGTTTTTAAATTGTATTTTTAACAATATGTTATACCTAATATTCATGAGCAGTGTTTTATATTCATGAACTAGGGTTATTTTCGTTAAACAATTGGTGGAAGAATGAACCAATTACTATTGAGTTTGCATTATTAAAACTAAATGTTTGTGTTTTTAGAGTGTTCTGAGGAAGTCAGCTGGTACTGACAAAAGCGCTTAACTTTTTGTAATAAAATTTATTACTGAGGACTCACAAATCTTAGTGCTCTTTTTTTGGTTTTATAGCGGAAACAATTTGAAGTTGGATTTGTTATTATTAAGATAATTTGAATAGAAAAGTTGAAGTTTGTTTTTTGGATTGAGGATTTGGGCATTGTTAGCCAGGTCTCGACTGAAGTAATTGCTTCTTGAGTAATATTTCATAGATGGTGCAGATAAGTGTTGAGGTGTCAGTGTATTGGACAAGAAAAACTTCAATGTAGGAGGACTGCAGATTATTGATAAAGATGTTGCCTTGTGGGATGTCAATGTTATTGGGCAGGTTGGGGAGAGAAAACATTTTACAGACTTCTGTGTCTTGGACAGATACCTATCAAACCAATTGAGTGTGGTCGATGACAGACCGATGGCAGACAGTTGTTGTAGAAATTTGGGGTGGGAGACATATCAAAAGCCTTCAAAAGGTCAAGGTATAGTGCAGAAGCATGGTGACTTTTGTCTCTGGCTCTGTTCATTGTATCTGTAAAAGCAAGCAAGGCAGATGTAGTGCTATGGTCTGGTTGGAAGCCATGTTGGGTGGGAGTTAGGCGGTCATTGTGAATTAAGATTCCATGATGGATCTGTTGGCCAGGATTCTGACTGGATAGTCTATGGACTCTGCAGCTTATTTAAAATAGTCGTGTGGGAGATTATTGATGGAGGTAGTACAGGTTTTAGTTTTAGTAGTGATTTCTTTACAGCAGAGATAGAAACTGGGTCACTTTCTGTGGGTGGCAGAGAGGATTTGTTAGTAGAGATGGTGAGGGGATGCTGATGAGTAGAATTTTTAGTGTGCTTGCAGGATGGCTGGGAGTGCTGGCAAACTGAAGGGGATATTTTAAGGTTTTATGGAGGATATGCTATCAATGAAATATTTATTAAAGATTGTTGTGGTTAGGTGATGGGGACTATCCAGTGATGAGCTAGCATCTTTTTTAATACCAGGGTGTAAAAGTGAGTTAAAGGAAGATAATAATTTTTGTGGGTTATGCTTATGTTGGTTTTGGAGGTGAAGATGGTGGTGTTTTTTGTCTATGATGACTTGCTTTTTCACCTGGCTATGAAGTCTTCTGTAAGTTTGGAGACATAATATATATTTCTGTTTTATACTTTAGCCATTATTTTCATGGTTTGTCTCTGTTTTGTATTAGATTTTTTGACATTTTAGATAGTCATGGACAGTGATTGGTTCTTACTCTTTTTTTTAACTTGGGCTATCTATTGAGGGGAATTTAGGAATAGTATATTAAAGTACTGGACAACTTCATCTAAAGGCAGTGTTTTTAGCTGGGACCATTTTATGGATTTCAAAATGTTACTGATAGACACTTGGTCATAACTGGATAGGTTTTGAGTTGATTTAATATTATGGTCTCTGGCCTCAACTGAAATAGTTTTATGGGTATAGGCTGGAAGGTGATTGCTGATTGTGTCTGGGAGTATGTTGGCTGGAGTATATTTGGTGAGACTGGAAACTAGTATCCAGATGAGTGTGTTTCCCTTGTTGTCAGTTTTGTTATACCTGGTTAGGGTCTTTACAATTTGAGAGAATCCATGTAGATTTACGCTATAGCATGGGCAGTCTGAAGTTAGGTCCTGCCAGTTAATGCTTATGTAACCAAGAAATATGGTTTCATTGGAGATTGTATTAGACAGTCAAGAGAGTAGAATGTATATTGTTATAATACAAATATTTTATTTCTTTATTTAACTTTAGAAAGCAAATTAGTATTTCTGCTTTTTGGAATTTTGGACTGGGGTTGGAGTAATTGGCTAAAAGTATGGAAGTTTGAGTATTAGAGGGCTATTCCTCCTCCTATTTTTTCTGTCAATTGAGCAATCTTGAAGCTTGGGGGAAGAATTTCTTAATCTTTTATGCTGGAATTCAGCCAGGTTTCTGTGTTTTGTGAAATCAGAGTATGAAGTTCGGTGATTTTGTTACATAGGCTATGTAGGGTTACTGTAAATAGACTCAAACTTTTTGAAGGGGACTTGGTGGTAAGATGGGATGGAGAACTGATGATGGAGGAGTTGGATGTAAATAGTACAGGGGTGGGAGGAGAGATGTGGTGGCTTGGGTAGGGCAGTGTATTGGATTTGGGAGTAGAGATATGGGTGGTAGTTGAGGGGGTCTAACATTGGAGGTGAGCATCACCATACAGAAAGATGGTTAATGTGTGGAGGTAATTGGTAATATTTTTTTCTTGTAAGGAGTGGATTTCTAAATTTGTTTGTTGTAGGTTGGGAATGAAGTATTTTATTTTTGAGGTGGAGGTATATACATTTCAGGGACAATGTTATGGTAGCTTTTTTCAGAAGAGTGGTAGTATCTATGTTCTATAGTAGGTGAGCAGTGGCTAGTTATTAGGTTGGTATGGAAAGAACTGATATGTGATAGAAGTAAGATGCAGGTAGTAAGCTGAGCACTAAGTAACATTTTTATGGGCAAAGAAGAGGTTAGTTATTAAAACAGATTTACGGGAAAATTGTAGGATGGTAGAAGTGAAGAAGGGTATAGAATAAACTGGATGTTGAGCTACAAAGTTGGTAAATTAATTGTTAGAATGATATGGGGGAAGGGGTAAAGGTTAATATGGGAGGTAAAACTATAAGACGTATAGGACAAATATAAGAAGTGAGTATAGGAATATTGGATAAGTGTGGGGTAGGGAAGATGTGACAGAGAAGGAGTAAGTAATGTTGAAGGGGGGTTAGTGGATAATAGTAATAGCAGGTGATAGGTGGATGTGATGATAGGGTGGTCTGAAGTTATTTGGTTAGAGTGAGGACAGTAGTGAAGTATAAATGTAGATGCAGTGCGGGTAGGAGGTAATTGGGGGTACAGGAGAAGAGTGAGCCTGAGCACTGCAGGTTGGACCCCACTTGCAGGAGCAGCATGGCAACTGTTTTAAAAAACTACCTGTTACAAGGCAAATATCAGGTAAGAAAGCTGGATTTGCTGTCAAAGACGGTTTTGATTGAGCTTGTACAAAATTGCAATGCACTCTTACTTTTCACTGTCAAGCTGGTGACTCCAAGAGTCCAGAACCTAAAAATGAGGGAGAAAGGAAACACAGACAACACAGATACTATCTTGACAGAACAAAATCTTTCAAAAACTCTGAACAGTTGTTCATTTCAGCTGACAGTAACAAAAAAAGGACACCCTCTCTCAAAACAGACTATTTCCAAGTGGTTGGCTCATGCTACTGTCTTTTGTTAAACCCACTGTAATAAGATAATACTAGGCAGGGACAAGGCTAGATTCCTTCTTGAGGTTTAGGACAGGCTTTGCTAGGACCATTTTCCAAGGACTCCTGAAACCTCATCTTTCCTCCTCCAAGTGAGCCTAAGTTATGGTAATCTACTTGCACAGCTAAGGCTACTGCAGCAGTGATCATATGATGAATATATTACAGTTCTATAAGTAAACTTATTATAACAGAAGATGTTTGCATGATCCCTGCTGCAGCAGCTCCTACCTCCCTCTGTGCCCCTTATTTTCATATGTTTTTGTTGCCAGGGTGAGGATGTTTATTTTTGTTTTCATAGCATTGTCTTTGTCAGGGCTTTAGCCTCCCTCCCTCCCTCTCTCTATTGTCAAGAAAGCTCTTAAGGGTATGGTGCCCGCACCAGCCTTTTCAGTCAGCTCAGCTTGTGAAAACTGATGGTTTGTGTGCGTGGAAGGTGCCCTGGAGCTTTGGAAGCTGGCTGGATGTTATATCCTTGACAGGATATTACCCATATAACAAAGGTTACTGTAGCAGTGATCATTCAAACATCTACTATTATGGTAAGTTTACTTATACAACTGTACTTTGTCCAAACCGATCAGCTGATTGATTCATAGTCTTACTAATTGTATTTTAATATGACCCATGACTATGCATTTTGTATAGGATTGTGAATCACATTATCATTAAATCAGAGACGCATAACCATCCCTAACCAGGTAGGGTGAGTGGTGCTTCACTGTTCCATGGCTATGAATTGAAGTTTGTTTTATTATGCCAAAAAGAGAAATGGCAGCCTATATGGTTTTCCCTTCCCAGAAGTTTACTATAGCACTAGCACCATATCACAAAATGGCACAGTCATGAGTGCAAACAGCAGCAACTTCTTATGCTAAAATAAGTTAAGTATATATTTAATCAAACATTTGAAACCCATTTACAAGCCTTATCTTTAGCATAAGGTACATACAAAATCAAACATCCCCAATGGTCTTCATTTTCTCATCCTTAAAACCTGAGCTCTTCTTTTACATCTGATCTTCCTGCATTTTTCCAATTTGGTGTATCTGAGCTTGGTCAGACTTCCCTTTCCACATGGGAAATGCAACACTGGGCACCACACCCAATAACCAGGTGTAATTTTATTTTAGTTTTAATATATCACAGAGAGGGTTTACTAGAAATAAAAAACACAACTGTGAATGAAGCAAGTGGTCCTTATGTGCCTGCAGATTTATAAACTGTATACAGTGATAGAGCAATGTCTGAGCCATTCTAATTCTTCTGACCTTAGTGTGCACTGTTTTTTCTTAAGCAATACATAATTATTGTTACAGTATTATACATATTAACATTACTAAATTTCTTCTTCTATACATAACATATTAAAAAACACAGAATTTGTTATTATGATATGACATTCAAGGTATGTTTTGTTGACAGGAAGACAAGCAGCATATTCATTTTTCTTGACTTGTTTAAGCATTAACACTGACACAGGTACTAAAGATCTTGTTTCATTTCTGTAGTAGCTCATTAAGATACCAGCTACATGTTGACAGTATGCACATATTCCTACCTACTCAGCAGATAAGTTATACCACACCAAATAGAGCAGCTTAAGTCATTCCTCTTTGGGTGCTGTGAAGACATTCGCTCATAGTGGCATTTTTGCTGAACAAATCTGTTGATTCCTTTTACAACAATTTTGCAGAATGATTCTGAGATTAACACTGTTGCAGTGTTAAAGCAGGAGAGAAGCATTTATCTTAATGGTAAGCACATGGCTAGCTGCATTGAATGACAGGCCGTCTGTCCTGTGGAACTGTGTTATGTGAGGCTTTTGAAATAAGTGCCACTGGAGAAATCTGCTCTCTCTCTGTCAACAGCTGGTTTAAATTAGTTTGCTAAAGTAGAAGGAATAATATTTCTGCACTGTTGACTACCAACCTTTGTGGTTTTGTAAACTAATAGTCCAGAAACTACTACTAAATATTAATCCAGATTCCAAGCTAATATCAATCTTCACAAACTCAAACATTTTACAGAGCAAATCTGGAAAAATAGTAGCTTACGTAACTACATATTACTGTCATGAACTTCATAGATGCATAGTTCATGGGTAGTTACTAGGCTATCACCCAAAAGCCATTTTAAGCCTAACCAAGCTTCCCACAAATTTACCAAAATATATATAACGTACATGTGTCAATACCCCAAGGAACTGTGCAGTTACAACATAGGTTTGTATACAACAAGCATTCACAGGCCGGTCCTGTCCATCAGGGATATAGGTGCCAAACTAGGAGTAAATTTGCTGTTTTCCATGTATTCGTTTAAGTTATGTTCAAATAGGATTAGGGATAATCTTTGCTTCACACGGATAGCAAGCCTGTTCCAGAAAAGGGGTAATCTTTGGGGCACATACCTGTCCCTTCAACATGTCCTGCTTATGTCACAGATAAGGTTTAGGTCCTTAGAATGGGTATTTGTGATGCTATTTATTTTGCAGATGTGATGTACAACAAATCAATTGGTGTGGAAACAGTGGATGCCTTCTAGACTAGGAATAGATTGCCGCACAACAGTCTGTAGGAGACTGAATACAGGGATATTGCTTTGAGATTTGCATAGGACATGTTGTTTACTCCTTCTGTTCCTTTTGTGAGTAACCGCTGTGGTCTCTCAAAATGTTGCAAGTACCTGGTCACGTACATGCCAAAGGGTGCAATATACTCGATGACTGGACTGATGAGACATTAGTACAGTGTAAAAGTGGGACAGTGACCTCTTTGGACATAGATACCATGCTCTTACTTATATGTTGTGCAACACAGAATGATAGACATGTGGTGGTCAGAGATTACTGTCAACATGCATTCCCAGATCCTTCACCATTGTTTTTACTTTTAGGTATGTATTATTAATGTGGTAATTTCAAGAGGTTGATATCCTTCCAAAGGTACTATTATGCATTTTCTCATTGAGTTTTAGGCTATGGCTCTGGCACCAGTTATTTGTCTAGATCAGGCCCTCCTGAAGTGTACCTGTGTCTTTACAGGATTCAGTGACCGCACCTACTTTGCAGTTTTCTACAGAGTTTGTCAGCCAGAGGCCCTTAATGTTTGCCTTGAGTTCAGAGAAGTATATGCCAAAATGGAGAGGCCCCAACACTGATATCTGGCCTCTTTATGGAGGTGGACTCACTTATCCTAACTACTTGCATCCTATCAGTGAGCCAGCTGGCTATCCATCAGGTGAGATATGGGTTTATGCTTAATTTTGTAAGTTTATCTGCAGTGTGGAGTGAGGTATTGCATTGAACATTTTGGCCAGATTGAGGTAAACAGTGTGCACTATTTTGCCTTTGTCCAGGTCTTGTATCTGTGCAAGCTTTTGAGTGTGAACTTATGGATAACAGATCACAGTAAACTACTGTCCCATTTTAGAGTAAGTTTCTGGTGCCTTGGGCTGTTTAGCTACTAACATGGGTGAAGGACTCAATAAGTCAAATTAATCAGTTTAATTGGGGCATAAGTAAAGAAATGCTAAATTTTAAAACTTGTCAGCAAGTCTTACTCACACCTTTTCTCCATTTATTCTGTTTAGCTGAAATGTATTAGATGGCCTACATATAGTCTCTTATGCAATTCTTTTTGGTATTTTTGCTGCCTCCCTATCATCAGGCCCCTCTTGAGGATGGGTATGCCAGACCTTTGTGCCAGTGGTGTCAAGCACCCAAGCTGCTATTCAAACTCTAGTCATCTGGGTCATAGTCAGGGCTCTATCCCTCCATGCAACCAGTGCAGTTTCATGTTCTCTCATCTACACTTGCTCAGAATTAAATCTGACACATCTGCTTGCACTTTGTCAGGGTTCCATTTTCATATACTGTCATCAACATTACCCAAACAGAACATGAGGCCTTCCCTTCAGAAGAAATGAATAATTAACAATGTACTAGGATTTTTTTAACACTACACAGGCAGACAAGTCCAGATGCCCCACAGGATTAATAATAAATGGATTACCAAGCATAGTCAACTTACTATGTGCTCAAGACATAGATGTAAAGAAATTCACCTTGACAACCATGTCAATGAGGCTGAGATGTAAAGATGAAGCCTGACTGACATCCATGTCAAGAATATGCAATAAGTAGTTATGATCGGAGCAACTTGGTCATACACATTGTAGTGCATAGACTTTATCTCATCAGTGTATTACCACCTACAGAAAAAGGTGTTGGAACATGAAGGGTTTTGCAGTTTTAATAAAAGTAAAACACTTAGAACAGGCACACACAATACCTCTCAGCTGTACAGATTTTCCCAGAATGTCCAGATTTTTTCCTCATATTTTTTGTCTGTTCCTCATACAATTTGTGGTGTTCTGGCAAATCACTGAGGACTGAAGTGACCAAATAATGGCACACATTTGGGTTTCAGACTTGATAAATAATAAATAAATAAATAATCCTCCAGAAAATGCATGTTAACACAACACCTATTATTATAGCAACTTTCTAAGTTTATAAAAAGCAATATTTACTATGTGTCCATATTTTGAGCCTTTGTCCCCCCATTATTTTAGGCTCTATCCAGATTTCTTGGGCTAAGTTGAGAGGTAAGGGCACACAAACACAATGGGCAAATATGAAGTGCCCAGATGATAAATGAATGACTTTAAAAGCTGTGAAACATTTCATTCCGCCACATTGTTTGGTGTCACAGCAAAGTGTACAGCCAGCTTTTAAAATTGTGAAAATTGCTTTGGAAGCTGTTCTGTGGTAAATGATGTTATGCTCTAGAACTTAACAATTCTGAAATAGGCTTAAGAAGACTTTGTAGAACATATTTCTTACATCAAAAAGGTGCTTTACAAAGTTGTCCTTTTCCCAAATTCACTGTGTAAACACAGTGGTGCATGCACTACATTTGTATATAAAACTCCCACTTTTATCCTATTTGGCCTGGATGATGTCATTATTTTCATCACTGACCCTGTTTTTTTGAATTGTACCTTATGTTGCAGACATTCACTTACAAGAGAGCTGGGCACAGATATTGTTTCTACAGGTGGCCTATCAGCATACCTCTTCACTTCTTAGGACAAGAGAAAGTACAGTCGTGTACACTTACCATAAATGTAGATGTTCAAGTGTATTCACTGTTGCAGTTATCACATTTGGGTTATCCCTGCCAGGGTAGCCCTCGGCCAGCCTGAATACCAGACACTTAGTATTTCTGCGTCAGTTACTGTCGCTTGAGGACTGACATCAGGTCGTCAGTGGTATAAAGGAAGGCATCAGATGAGATTACATCAGTTTTTCTTGCCCTAACCTGTCAGGAGCTCCCAAAGTAGGAGGCCAGGCTCTGGTGGTAGAACCTCACCAGTGGAAAATAAATACGAATATGTCCCTTGTAAGGAAAGGAGAACAACAAGGGAAAAAAAGGAAGAGAAAGGGGGATAGAGGGAGGGAAACCAAGACTGCAACAGTGAATACACTCGAACATCTACATTTATGGTAAGTGTACACAACTATATTATGTTCTTCGTCTTTCACTGTTGCAGTCATCACATTTAGGTAGGTTCCCAAAGCTGAAGAAAAGAGTGGAGCAGTCCAGGAAGCTAGGGGCTGGCTAGAATGTGTTGCAAGACTGCAAAGGCAAACCCTGCCCTGGATTTGGAGAAGGCAGGCAGGTGGTAATGCTTGGTAAAAGTATGAACAGATGTCCAGGTGGCAGCCTCCAGGATGTCCCTGGTGGGGACTCCTCTGAGGAAAGCTGTTGAGGTATAGGCTGCTCTGATGGAGTGTGTCCTGACCCCCTTGGGGGGAGGCTTGCCATGCTGTTTGTAGCAGAAATGGATGCAGTGTGCTCTCCAATTGGAAATGGTTTGCTTGGAGATGGCTTTGCCTTCTGCCCCTGGAGTAAAGCTAACCAGCAATTGATCAGACTTTCTGAAGGGTTTAGTCCTGTCCAGATAGTATCTGAGCTGTCTGTGCACATCTAGAGAGTGCAGAATCCTTTCCCCCTTGTTTTGGGGGTTAGGAAAGAAGGTGGGTAAATGGATGGATTGGTCGAGAGCCACACTGGGCACCACCTTGGGCATGAAGGTGGATTAGTTCTGAGGGATACCCTGTCTGCATTGAAGATGATGAAAGGTTCCACAGCCATGAGTGCTTGCAGCTCAGAGACTCTTCTGGCTGAAGTGATGGCCAGGAGGAAGGCTGTCTTCCAGGAGAGAAATTTTAGCTCTGCAGAAGAAGATAGTTCGAAAGGGGACATGGTGAGCTTTTCTAAGACAAAGTTAAGGTCCCAAGCTGGTGTCGGTGCCCTTCTGGGAGGCCTTGAGTTGCTAGCCCCTCTGAGGAGCTGTTTAATCAGAGGGTGCAAAAAAAGGCTGCTCAGTGGTAAAATGAGCAGAAATAACAGAGACATGAATTTTTATAGAGGAGAAAGAGAGACCGCTGTGTAGTAGGTCAGCTAAGTAATCCAGGATGAGAGGGATGGAGGGATGTGACGTATTGGCCTCCTTAGCCTGGATCCAGGTGCAGAACCTTTTCCATTTATCAGCATAAGACTTTCTGGTGCTAGGGCATCTGGCCTCTTGGATAACATCCAGAACCTGTTTACTGAGGATGGCAGATTGGTCAGGGGTTAGGGTATAAGACAAGCTGCCAAATTGTGTCTGCAATTGGGGGTGCAAGAATTTCCCTTCCCTCTGGGTTAGAAGGTTTGGAATCTGAGAAAGATTCCATGGAGGCAGTGGGGACAGGCTGTGCAGCAAGGGGTACCAGTGCTGTCTGGCCCAGTCTAAAGCTATGAGAATGGTCTTTGGTTTTTCCTCCCTTATTTTGAGCAGTACCCTGAGAATGAGAGGTAGGGGAGGAAAGGCATAGACTGAGAGATTTACCCAGGGGAAGGACAGGGCATCCACTTTCCAAGCCATACAGTGATGCTCCCTGGTGCAGAATTTGCTGAGCTGATGGTTGGTGTGGGAGGCAAAGAGACTGACCTCCGGGTTTCCCCATTTCTGAGTTATTAGAAAGAGGGTGTTTCTGTTGAGCTGCCACTCGTGGGGGGCCAAGAGCTTTCTGCTTAATTGGTCTGCCAGGGAGTTGAGAGAGCCTGGCAGGTACTGTGCTAACAGGTGTATTTGCATGTTAGATGCTGCGAACCAAAGGGTCATGGCCAGCCTGCACAGCAGGTAGGAGTGAGTCCCTCCCTGCTTGTTGATGTACCACATCACACTGGTGTTGTCTGTTTTGATTAGGAGAGCCCCTGGAGAGAGAAGGGGTTTGAAAGCTATGTCTGCTGCACAGCCATCATCTCTTTTTGATTGATGTGCAGGGGGAGTTGCTAGGGGTTCCATTGGCCCTGTATACACCTGCCATCCAGATGTGTATCCCAAGTGTAGTCTGATGCATCTGTGTTGAGGGTCTGGGTGGCGGGGTGTAGGGTGAAGGGCAGTGCCTTGTTGTGGGAGCAGGCTGTTGCCCACCAAAGAAATTCCTTCCTCAGGCAAGGAATAATAGGTAGAAGAGTTTCCAGATCTTGAGAGTGTTGGCACCAAAGGCTCTTTAGGTACCATTGAAGTTTCCTCATATGCAGTCTGGCATATGGAATGAGGAGTATGCAAGAGGCCATGAACCCCAGGGCTTGCAGGATTTTCCTTGCAGAAAGCTGGGGCCTGGTGGCCAGTTGAGAGACGTAAGCTGATAGGAAAATTTGTTTCTCTGGTGTAAGGCATGCCATCTGGGATGCTGTGTCCAGACTTGCTCCCAGGAAGATTATCCTTTTGGTTGGTACCTGTTTAGATTTCTTTTTGTTAACTGTGTACCTTAGGGAGGTTAGTAGGTCCTTTACAAAGGCCAGGTCTTTGAGCGGCTTTTCCTGGCTGTCTGCCTGAATAAGGCAGTCATCTAAGTAGGAGTAAATTTGAATATTTCTTTCTCTGCAAAAGACAATGGCCGGAGCCAGGCATTTTGTAAAAACTCTGGGAGCAGTAGATAAGCCAAAGGGAAGCACAGAGAATTGAAAGTGTTGAGATCCTGCCCTGAAGTAGAGATATTTACTGCAGGACTCCCTGATAGGAATGTGTAGGTAGGCGTCTTTTAGGTCCAGGTAGGCTAGCCAGGCGTCCTTGGAGAGCATGGGTAGCAGCTGCTGGAGGGTAGGCATTTTTAATTTTGGGATCACCAGAAAGGTGTTTAGAATGGATAGATCAAGGATGGGGTGCCAGGTGCCCTCTTTTCTGGGCACCAGAAAAAGTCTGGAGTAGAAGCCATAGCCTATTTGCTCTGCAGGAACGTGCTCTACTGCCCCCAAGGAGAGCAGGGAATGGATTTGCTTTTAAGCCTCTTCCCACTGATTTGATGGTCGATCTGGGAACCCTTTTGGGGTTGGAAGGGTGTGGAAGGAGAATTTGTACCCCCGAGACACAATGTTCAGAACCCATTGGTCCTTGGTAATGGTGGCCCAGGTTCTAGAGTGAAAGGAGAGTTTTCCTCCTAGGGGTATGTGAAGGTGGGCAGAGGTGAGGTTGGGAAGGGGTGAGTCATTGTGTGTTCTTACCATAAGGGGTGGCTTGGAACTCCCTGGTTTTGAAGTGGAGGTAGTCCACTGCTTAGATCTCTGCATGCCTTGGGGCTGCTGTCTGGGGGGGGGGGGTCTGTTGCCATGGGGCCTAGACTGGCCCTGTCTACTTATACCGGGAAAGGACCAGTGCTTAAAGGAAAAATTCCTGCTGAACCTAGGGGACTGGACCTGTAAGAAATCTTTAACAGTCTGCATAGATTTTGCTTTTTCTTCCATCTTTTTTAAGACCTCTTCTGGTTTAGTGGCAAATAAGTTATCTTTATTCAAAGGTGCATCCAACAATTTTGATTTGACATGGTCTGGCAGAGGTTGTTCCTTAAGCTATGCATGTCTTCTAATGACAGGTCCGGTGACTGCTGCCCTGCAAGAAGCTTCTAGGGCTTCAAAAACCATAGTGCAAAGTGTGTTTTGTTACTTGACCAGCAGAATGCATTAAGTCCTGTAAATCTTTAGATTCTGCCAATGCAGGAAAGGAGGAACTGTTTTGTTTAAGAAGTTCCAAGGTATGTTGCTGATACTTAAGCATATGGAACTGACAATTTAGTGCCCTGATAGCAAGAGTAGCTGAGGTGTATACTTTTTTACCCCATCTGTCCAGTGCTCGGGAATCCCTGTCTGAGGGGGTGGGATTCTTAGCTGAAGTTGCTTTAATCCCTTTAGGCCCTTGAGTAATAGGTTCATAGGTTCATAGGTTCATACTAGGCTATCTGCCCAAGGGCATTTATAAGCCTAGCCCATTGTTTTGTGGCTTACGCCACCCCTTTAGTATGGGGAACTATACCCATTATTTTGCTGTGCCTCTGTCGAGCAGTGACACTGAGGTAATTCCTGGGGTATATCTGCGATCTCCCATCCATTGGTCAAGATTTCTCTTGAACAAGGCCAGCGAGGTGCTCTGCCTCACATGTACCGGGATTTTGTTCCACAGCATTGGGAGTCTTTGGGTGATGAATCTATCTCTCCAGCACGTCCTATTAATAGCCGTGTCGAGGTTTAAGTCTCCCGCCCTTGTGGCTCTGATGGATCTAGATTTTTGAGGTGAAGCATATACATCAAATCTGGGTTTGACCTGGCCTTGTATGTTAGGCAAAGGTCACCTCTGAGCAAGCGGTGCGACTGAATAGAGCTGGAGTTCTTTCAGTCGGGCAGCATAGGACAGATTTTTGAGACCCTTTATCCTTTTGGTGAGGAACTTTTGTGGCCTCTCCAGCTGCTGCAAGTGTCGGGTCAGATACATTCCGAATGGGGCATTGTACTCAATCATTGGTCTGATGAGTGATGAGTAAAGGGAGACTATGACCTCCCTTGATCTAGATGAGAATCCCTTCATGATAAGGTGGGCAATGTAGAAGGACTTCCTAACTACTTTAGCTACATGGGTGTCGAATGACAGACTACTATCAACCTGGGTCCCCAGGTCCCTGATAACTTCTTCTGTGCTCAGTTGATTGCCACCTATTTGGTAGCTAGGTAACCTTGTTTTTCCCGAAGGGTATGACTATGCATTTTTTGGCATTTAACTTTAGGCCGTGGCTCTGGCACCAGTTATCCGTTTCTGTGAGACCCTTCTGAAGGATATCTGTGTCAGATGTGTTTTCTACTATGGCCAGTTTGCAGTCATCTGCAAACTTTGTCAGCCATAACCCTCCTGTGTTTGCTTGTACTTCGGAAAGTAGATGCCAAACAAGAGTGGGCCCAGGACTGAGCCCTGTGGGACACCACTTGTGACAGGCTTTGAGTCTGACATGGCGCCAGCAACTCTGACCCTGTGGGTTCTGTCACTCAGCCAGTTTGCAACCCATCTTGTGATGTATGGGTTAACATTTAAGCTGATGAGTTTTTCAATGATACCCGAGTGGGGTATTGTATCGAAGGCCTTAGCCAGATCAAGGTAGGCTGTATGGACTGCCTTTCCCTCATCAATGGCTTTGGTGACTGTTTCCAAAAGTCAACCAAGTTTAAAAGGCATGATCTGCCTTTGACAAAGCCAAACTGGGTTGGATCCAAAGTCTGCAAATTCCCTATGTCTTTATTTATGAGGTCCATTATGATCCTCTCCATGGCTTTGCAGATAAGGCTTGTCAGGCTAATGGGCCGGTAATTTCCAGGGTCTGTGGAGGCACCGCCTTTGTGAAGTGGGACCACAGTTGCAGTGCGCCACTCCTGGGTACGTATCCAGAGGTAAGACTTTGATTAAACAGCTGTCCTAGCTGTGGGTTTAATTCCTCATTGAGTTTGTGGAGCACACAGCCGGGGACACCATCGGGTCCCATGGATGCTGTGTTTTTTGCTTTGGAGAGAGCAGTTCTCACTTGGGCTGGAGATGTTTGGGGGCTGCACTCATTTGGTATAGATATTTCTCCTTTTGGGGAGGGGAGAAGTTTGCACTGAACCTGTCAGCCAGTATGTTGGCAATGTCTGTAGGATCAGTAATCTTCACATCATTTTGAACTAGTTCTGAGCATATCTGGGAGTTTCCTCCTAGGTTTCTAACATAGCTAAAGAAGGCCTTATGATTGTCTTTTGAGTCTTTAGCTATTTTTCTCTCGAAATTTGCTTTGGATGAATTTATGAGAGCTCTTAGTTTTACTTATAGTGATCAAGGGTGTCTTACCTTTTAAGGATTTTGCTCTATCTTGTAGTAGCTTCCTCCTTTTGTTGTAGAGTTTGTTTATGGCTGGGGTCCACCAGACTGGACGCTTGCCTTTGGTACAAAGAGTCTTTGTTTTGCTTGGGATTGCCTTATCCATGCAGTCCTGCAGGTGCTGGTAGAAGGCGTTTGTAAGTGATTCAGCGGCTTGAGTATTGTTTTCCGCCGGCTCGGGGGCCTGAAAGGAGACCACACTAGTCTTTAGAAGTGTGAAGTCGGCTTTTGAGAAGTTCTTTACTGTGGTCTTTTTTATTTCAGGTGGGGTGGGATGAGGACCTCCAGCGAGATTAGTTTGTGATCTGATCTCACCAGTGAGGGGTATACTTCCAGTGTTGAACATTGTGCTCCCATGTTCGTGATGATGAGATCAAGTATGTTATCTCCTCTTGTGGGGATGGTGACTAGTTGTTCCATGGCATTTGAGTTTATGAATTCCAGGAACCTTTGGGCTAGGGTGTTTGGGCTTGAGTAGTGTTCCCAGTCTATATTAGGGTAATTGAATTCACCTAGTATGATGGTGTTTGGTGATACATTTATCCCTCTAGTGTTTTCAGGAAGGCCATGTGAGTTTCCTGAGTTTGTGAGGGTGGCCTGTAACATGCTACAATTTGCAGAGCAGTCTTGCCTATGGTTAATTGCACCTGGATGGTCTCCGATGCATCGTGCGTTGCCACCAGTCTTGAGGTGTGGGTGTCCTTGATGAATATGGATACCCCCTCCTTTCTTGGTATTGTCCGGATTTTGGGGCGGAACGCATGATATGAGGTAAAACCTGATAGCGCTGGGGTGCTCTCAGGAGCCTTGAACCAGGTTTCTGTCACAGCACAGACATCGATGTTCTCCATACTGAGAAGGGCCTCGAGCGTGCATTTTGAGATTTAGACTTCTGGCATTGAGCAGCATTACCCTTAGTTTTTTTTCCTTTTTGTGTTCTAGGGTGGTAGGTTTAGAATTTGAGCCTTGCCTAAAAAGGCACTATGGGGGTGGCAAGAGCCTTTGCCAATATCCGAATCCCAGGGTGACAGGTGCAAGCCGTCCCTTGAAGCAGCGTGGCTTGTCCAGCATGTCATCCCAGGCAGACAGATACTGGATCCCCTTTGAATGACACCAGTGTTTAAGCCAATTGTTAAAGCTGATCATCTTATCTCTGTATTGTGGCATCATTCTTGGTGAAGGTAGGATACTGCTCAAGGTCAGGGTCATACCTGCCTGGGCTACATAATCAGAGAGCTCCTCAATGTCTCTTTTCATGTAGTCCAAGGAGGTGCGTCTCAGGTCGTTTACACCAGCGTGGACAATGACTGAGTCATATTTGTACCTGCTGTTGAGAGACCTGAGTGCTTGCGTTATGTGGCGGATTCTAGCGCCCGACAGGCAGCTTACTGTGACCTTCTCCTTACTCAGTCTGGTGAGCGGGACATCAGTGTGTCTGACTATGGAGTCACCAATGACTAGTGTGTCTGGCATTGCGTTTGGCCTTAAGGGCTGTGACTGTTTGACACTCTGACTGTGAGGTCTATGTGTTGCGGGTGTTGTGTTCTGAGGTGGTGGTTGTTTGGGTGTCTGCTTTGGTGGCCTCTGCTGTTTTGGTAGGATCAGAGCCTCCGAGTATGTCTTTGTGTGTTTATGTGTATGATTTGAGGTTGTAATGGTACTATGTGAGACTGGGTCTATAGTGTGTGTGGTAACCTTCTCCTCCTGACTGGTCTTGCCAGTCCTATGTTGAGAGAGCTCAGCCTCCAGTTTGGCCGTATAGTTGCATCTCTCGCATGTATTTGTGTTTTGTGGGAGGAGGAAAGGGTTGTCTGTGTACATGAGGCAATTGAAACATTGCCTCAATATTGCCAGGTTCACCAGCTGAGCAGGAGAGGACACTAGCAACTGATCCCTCGACATGCTAGAAGGGTAGACGAAAAACTTTAAAAAAAGATTCCGGGGGACGTGGGTGACCGAGAAATGGGGGGTTGCCTTTTTGGGGTACTATCTATGACAAGAGTGCCGTATCAAGGTAATAAGTACTGTAGGAGCAAGTGCTAGGTTTAATAGATAGAGAATAATGACCTCGGGGTAGCTGTTGGATTTTTAAAAAGATATTTTTGTGAGTCAGGGACTCTGTAGTACCTGTCTGGTTTTCTGGGAGCAGGAGGGAGGGCATCAGGAGTCAAGATGGATTCAAGGAAGACATCATCCACCACATACAGGACTGGGGGGATGGCTAAGGCCTGTGTTGCAGAAGCTCCAGAAACTCTCTGCGTCTCTTTTTAGACTGTGGGTAGTCTTGACTCTCCCATTGAAAATGCTTCCTTAAGGTATGCAGGGTTTCCCCAAAGGAAAAATCCTTGGGGGGGGGGGGAGGCTGGAGGAATGGATTCCTCTGCATCAGAATCCTCATATGTGGAGAGGGGCTGCATGTCTTCATAGTCAGATGCATCAGATTCATCTGACTCTTGTTCGGACAAAACTACTGGAAACAGATCTGTTTTCCTTTTTGAGGGAGTGGCTTGGCTTCTCCTAATCAGCATGATATGGTCTAATGCCATTTTAAGCATTTGAGACTGAGGCAAGGGAGCAGGTGCATGAGAATGGGTAGTCAGTTTCTTGGGTGTGGTGTGACCCCTGGGCCTAAGTAACTCTGTTGTTTTCAAAAGAACGGTAGCTGTGAAAGAAGGCATCAGTTTATGTCAGGATTCGGTGTTTTGAAGGACTTCCTCAGAAGCTGGTGCCTGCACAGCGACTCCGAACCCATCCAAGGTAGAGTCGACTGCAGGATCCTTAGACGAAGAAGAGTTCTGCAGCATACCAGACTCCGAAAGGGTCTTGGTAGCGGCCTGTGAATTAACTGAAGTGGGCATCAGGGGCTGTGAAAGCACCTCACTGAGTTCCAGAGGACTGATGACTAGCTTAAAGGAAGTGTCGTCGGAAGGTTTGGTCCTGTGCGGTCTGTCTCTGTCTTTATCTTTATGTTTGTTTGGAAGACCTGCTGTCGTATGGCTTACCGAAGCCATATTGGAATTTGAGGACTGTAAACGGAAATATCTGGCTACAATAAGGGCCTGACAATGAATAGTTCTGGCATTAAACAAAGCACAGAAGCGACAACGAGGGACTTCGTGGTCTGGGCCTAGACAAGTGATGCAGTAAGAGTGCAAGTTCCGGTGTGGTATTTGCTTTCCACAGGCAAGACAATTATTAACTTTTTCTGACATAGGTTAGTGCAAGAAAAAAGGATCCCCAATGGGGTACTTAGCTTTTGAAGACTTCAACTTCAATTCAGAAACAAAACTCAGGTAACGGCCGAATGGCACTCATGCGAACTGCTTCTGCTTCAGGCTCCACGATAAGAAAGACTGGTGTAATGGCGTCAGATGCCTTCCTTTATACCACTGATGACCTGACTTCAGTCCTCAACTGACAGCAACCAATGCAGAAATACTAAATCTCTGGTATTCAGGCCGGCCAAGGGCTACCCTGGCAGGGATAACTCAAATGTGATGACTGCAACAGTGAAACATAAAGAACATCTCAGCAAAGCCTAAAAAAGAGGGGAAGGGGAAAGCCCAAAAATAAGGACATATTTTAAATAGTGCTCTTATAAACTTAGAAAGTTGCTAGAATAATGGGATTTCTGTCTGCAGACATTTTTCTGAAGGATATGAAGTCTGAAACTTAAATGTATGTTATCATTTAATGACTTCAATACTCAGTGATTTGCCAAGAAATACATTTTATAAAGAACAGATTAAAAATATGAAGCAAAAATCTGGACAGAGACTCTTAAATGTGAATCCTGAAACTCCAAAAAAAAATAAGTGGGATCTTTGCGACATACCATCAACGTGGGAAACCCCCTGTCACACCTAAAAAAATGTTTTGTGCAGTAGGCAGCTCCCTACACTGCCCCCCCCCCCCCACCATGTGATGGGCTGCATCACCACATCCTGGCTACTAAATCTAAGATCTACACTACCTGATCATTATTCTGTGAGAAATGTTGCTACTCTATTATTTTTCTTCCTGCTTCCAAAATATGAAATACACAGGCCACGTTTCACAGAGTGACATCTGTTTGTATGAGGATGGGCTGCACAACTCTGTGAGATGCAGGGAGATATATGTCTTCTGCTCTGTGCTTCCTGTATGGATGACCATCAATCAGTAGCTGGCAGTGAACTGCAACCCCCTGCTACTATGAGATGAATGAGACCAGTCCTAAAAGAAGCTTAGAAATTCTGTCTTCTGGACCAAACTAAACAAGATGCAAATATGAAAAACTGGCATTGCATCAACAAGTGGAACTGTGTTATAGCGGTACCTCTGCCTTGTAATTTAACCTGAGTTTCAGGTTTCAGGTAACATTTCTGAATTCACAATTAGTGTCTTATATCACCTCATAGCATTATATTTCTAATTTAAACTATTTCCTTATCATAAAGTCATCCCTGCAAGTTTCTAACCTTCTGCTCCTCTGGTGCCCAACACATCTCTATTCCAAATGACAACCCTGTCCTTGTGCTGTTGTGTACAACATTATCAAAATGCCCACAAGCGGCATAAGATGGCTTAAGGGTCTAAGGTATCAGCATCTTTAAGAGGGCAGACTGACAGTAAGTAAAATCCAAGTGCTTCTCCAGAGATATGAGAGCTAGAATCAGTCCTGCTTTACCTCATCTTCTTACTGAACCCTCTTCACTCCTGGCTAGAGGTGTCAATGTAGTTGACGCATAATCATTTAAAAACGTGTTCTTTGTCCTTTAGTGTACCTTCCTGGTGAAATGGTCCTCCCTGAAACTATTGTGTGTAGAAGTACTGACAATATGGTGTTGGAGGAGCACCATGTCAGGCACGTCTAGTCTAACTTCCTCAATATACATTTGTCAGTCTTAAATCCAAATTCACTGAAAATTTGTCAGGAACCCACAGAGAACAAAGTGACGGCTGATAAAGGCTTGTTTGTAAAGCTAGAGTATACTTTTCCTTACCAATAAAATAAACTTCAGATCCTAGTTAACTCACAACTTAAATAATTGATGCATATCAAGCTTAATCCACAGTTCAGATAGCCCAAAATCTGTCAGTCCGTCCCATGTATTCTTGAATTCCCTCAGTGTTCATACCCCCATAACACGCTCCATAAGAAGTCTGCAAGTATCTTCTACCATTTAAATAAAAAAATGCCTCTTTTCATAGCTCCAAAGCAGTCCACTTTCTATCTTCAAATTACATCCAGTTGTTCTCGCATCTCTCTCTAAGATATTATGCTCATGGACTCCTTTGATTCTACTATTGTGCTTAAATGTTTTATTATAACCTCTTCTCTGTCCTTTCTTTAATGACACTATACTTTATATATACATGGTTTTGTTATTTTATGCAGTTTTGTTAGCATAAAATAACAAATTCGGTGTTCTGTCATTTTAACTCCAGACTATAAGTTCTCACCAAATTATGTCTGTCAAAATAGCTTTTCTGTCATCACTCCACACTTACATGGACACTGCTAAGGCCTGAAGATAATAATGGATTCAAGCTTCCTTAGATAAATATATATATACATTTATATATATATATATATATATATATATATATATATATATATATATATATATATATATATATATATATATATATATATCTATTGAACATACCCGGAGGCTAATCCTTGCAGCATGCAAAAAGAAAAAAAAACAAGTGTTTTTTGCAAGAGGGGGCAAGACCCACTTCACCCGCACATCCCCCCACGCCTCTGATAATTGTACATACTCATTCTGAAACTGCAAGATCTCCAGGGAAGGGGCACATTCCTCTTCACTGGAAATCCTAATTTTTCACACTACTCTCAATCATATACAATGGTGACCAAAGTAAGTTCACCATAGACAGATCAATTTTAGCTGCAATCGACCAGAACCGTGTGTGTGTGTGTGTGTGTGTGTGTGTGTGTGTGTGTGTGTGTGTGTGTGTGTGTGTGTGTGTGTGTGTGTGTGTGTGTGTGTGTGTGTGTGTGTGTGTGTGTGTGTGTGTGTGTGTGTGTGTCTATATATATATATATATATGTATTTAGGTTCACAGGTGTTTACTAGGCTAACGGCCACAAGGGCCTTTTTAAGCCTAGCCTTTTTGTCACTATGATAATTTCCAGGGGTGGATGACTTCCTGAAGGGTACTATTATGCATTTCTTGCTATTAGTTTTAATCCATGGCTCTGACACCAGCTGTCATCCCTTCCTGGAGAACATTTGTATCACTGGGCGATTCAATGACAGCTCCTAATTTGCAGTCATCTGAATATTTAGTTAGCCAGAGGCCATTGACATTGGCCTTGACCTCAGAGAAGTAAATGCCACAAAGGACCAGTCCCAGGACCGATCCCTGAGGGACTGGCCTGTTTGTAGAGGTGGACTTTCCAATTCTAACTTCCTGGGTCCTGTCTGTGAGCCAGCTGGTAATCTACTGGGTGACATAAGGGTTTGCATCTAACCTCTTAAGTTTGTCAACAATGCCCAAGTGGGGAATTGTGCAAATGCCTTGGCTAGGTCAAGGTAGGCATTGTGAGCCATTTTGACCTTATCCATTACTTTGGTGACCTTCTCAAAGAAGTCCACCAGGCTGAGTAGGCATGACCTGCCCTTGATGAAATCAAACTGGGTTGGTTCCATTGTCTGGAGGTTTCTTATGTCATTATTGATCATTTCCATGATAATTCCTTCCATGGCTTTGCATATGAGACTAGTAAGACTTTTGGCTTTGTAGTTTCCAGGGTCTGTAGATGGCCCAACTTTATGCAGAGGGATGACTGTTGAAGCCTGTTTGGAGTCTAAAGTTAAACAGCAATTTCAAAGGGCCTGATAGATTATGTTTCATGCTATTTAGAAGGCACCCTGGGATATTGTTTGGGCCCACTGATGCAGTGTTCTTGGCCTTAGAGAGAGCATTAAGGATCTGTTCCCTAGTGATAGCAGAGGGAGTTAATATTTGATGGTATTTCTGAGGGAAGGTTGATGGGGAGCGAGGGGTAAAGCTGGAGCTAAATTTGTTGGCCAGTAGGTTTGTTATATGTTTTGGCTCAGTATAGTTGGCTCCAGTTACAATGAGCTCTGCACACAATTATGTATTGCCTTTGAGGTTGTCGACATAGCTGAAGAATGCCTTGTGGTTGTCCTTGGTCTGGGAGGCCAAACTTACCTCAAATGTGGCTTTGGTGGACTTTGTGCTCTGAGTTGTTTGTTTAGTTTGATGAGAGTGCTTTTATCCTGCTGGGTGCTGCACCTCCTAATTTTTGCCATGATTTTCTTACTTCTTTTATACAGCCTATTGATGTTGCGATTCCACCAGCATGGCTTTTTTTTTTAGTTAGTTCTGTACTTCTTCCTGGTGGGTACAGCTGCCTCTATGCAGCTATTAACATGCTTGTATAGTGTTTCTGTGAACAGTTTGCACAGGCAACAGTGTTCTCAGGGTTTATGGGGGCTTGAAATGTTGTCAGTTAATAGCAAGAAGTTAGCCTTAAAGTAGTTCCTAAATATTCTAGGGTTAGCTGGGGTTTCAGGTTTTATTTTCATTCTAAAGGAGACCATTTTTTGATCTGACCTTATAAAAGAAGACATTACACTAGGGGGGGTGTGTGTAGCACTTTCCCATATTAGTGAGGACCAGATCCATATTATATATATTCACACACACACACACACACACACACACACACACACACACACACACACACACACACACACACACACACACACACACATACACACACATACACACACACACACGTATATATGGTTGTAATCCAGAATGAATAGTGACACGAGCCAACACTTTTTAGTAATGTAAAAAAAACACAAACACTCATGAGCAATGTTCTTCTCCGTGGAGTTTTTGCTGGCAGCTTTTTGCATAAGATCACGGTGCAGTGGGGTAAGAGACTTTCCCCTTACCCTATTCTGTGATATCAGCATTAGTTTATACAATTAGCAGGGGGGTGTGGGGTGCAGGAGGGGCTGGACTCCATGCAAAAACATTACTTTTAGCTTGTACAGTTTTTGATCATTTTAGATTCACTCTAAATCATTACTATGTTTTGATTTGCTCTTTTGAGAATTCAGTATTTCATGAGACAATTCTATATATCTGTATGTGTGTGTGTGTGTGTGTGTGTGTGTGTGTGTGTAAGTAATATGTATATATATATATATATATATATATATATATATATATATATATATAGATATATATATATATATATACACATATATGTATATGTATATATATTATATATATATATATATAGAGAGAGAGAGACAGAGAGAGAACGAGAGAGATGGATTACCTCACATTCTTTGACTGAAGTTTGTTGACATGGCTCTGTTCTTGAGATATTAGATCTATTGCCACAATTGTCAGAAGGCAGGTTAGTCAATTATTGCTTAATTGAATTTGGCAGTTGCTGGGAGCTGTGAGGAAGAAGTGAGAGGATGGAGATCATTAAGTTAAAGAATTGTTAGCATTGTGTCTAATTTCAGGAATGTATTACAGTTTGTGGCTACAGTACTTTTTTCTGTGGTTGTGTGACTGTGGAGTTGAGGGTTGTCACAGTTGAACAACGGTCCAAAGAACGATTGGCAATTGAGGTTTATGGTGTTGAGTTGCCAGCCCAGCACCCAGCCTTCCACAAAAGGCACGCACACACTCACACCTAAGGCCAATTTAGAGTGTCCAATCCACCTGCAGAATGTCTTTAGGATGTGGGAGGAAACTGGATCACATGGATGAAACCCACAAGACTGCATGGAGGAAATGCAGACTCCACATAGAAGGCACCCCAGCCGAGATGCGAACCAGAGAACCTCTTGCTGTGAGTTGGCAACATTAACTGCTGCACCACCGCAGCTGCCCTACATATCTATATATCTATTCAGATAAATATCTATATCTATATAGACGTTGCTATATATATATATAAGTGACTACAAGTAATGGGGTGGCTATGCCCCCCACATGGTGAATGTAACTGACTGCATAGTTTTGTAAGGTGGGTGAAGTGTTTAGATATGTGATTGTCAGAGGCACACTTTAGCATTACGTATTGCTACTTTGTAATTTTGTGACAACGGTGTGGTTGTTTGCTGGAAATGGTGCTCGTTGACTTTGTAAGCTGAGCACACATTTGAGAAGAATTTTCTATTGACTTCATACCTCTCAACCTCTTAGAACAAGAAATCTGGCAAAGCCATAATGAATGGGGGGACAATGGCCCAAAAATAGGGACACTTTTTAAATATTACTGTTACAAACTTAGAACATTGATAGAATGACAGATTTTGCATTAGCATGGATTTTCTGAAGGGTATGAAGTGTGAAACTCAAATATCTGTCATTTTTCTGACTTCAGCACTCAATTTGCCAATAGTTTGCCAGAAAACCACAATTTTATGAGAAAGAGACCAAATATATGAGGCAAAAATTTGGACATTCTGCAAAACTCTGTACAGTTGAGAGGTATTCCCTCTTAGTTGACATGGTGACATATATTTATACAGCTCATCACAGACAGTCACAGATAGAGTTATCCTTTTGTGTCTCTTCTTGTCCTGAATCAGAGCTGATGCTGCTGATGTATGATGACACAGATTAATCAGTCTACATTTTTAAATTTAATGTATTTATTATATTTTATTAATGAGGTTGTGGTTACTCAACTGTGCCATTTTGAAAGAAGTAGTTCATGAACCCCCCCCCCCCCCCAGACACACACGCACACATCTACACACAAGCACAATAGCAACTCTGCATAAATACAGAGATGTGGTCAAAAGCTCTCTCAAAAAAAAAATGAATATTTAGATCATAAGAGTGCAAGTAGTAATCCTGGTTTTAGAAGGAGGACTGAATAAGAAAGAAAATAACTGTAAGTATGAACATTTATTTCTCTCTAAAACAAAGTGATGAAGTCCAATGGAAAAAAGAGTTAAAGGTTAGCCTTTAAAAATCATCTGTAAGTAAATCAATATGTTAAAGACAGAAATAGTGATACTGCATCATTTAATCTTGTCAGGCTTCTAATTCTTTCAGATGACTCTTGACCTATCACTAACTCTCCACCACATTTCATTTCTTTCATTTCTCTCCAGTCTATGTATGCTATCATTTTCCTTCTGGATTTAGCAGTGCACGACAGCACTTGTCTCTGTAAAGTGTGAGTGTAACCTGTGCAGTCACAGCATTCCCAATTCGTTACATGAGAGCTCTGAAAACATTCAGTTGCTAAGAACATGTAAAAAACTTGGTAGGTCAAGATAAAGTAAGACAGGTTAAACAGGTTTGCTGCAGCTATATTTAGAGACTTAGAGCATTAGGATAGGACCGTGTGTTTGTAGGATGTTAGAGACACCGAGAACCAACTGTAAAAACTCTGTTTGACATTTTCTGCAGCTGTTTCACAAAGGGGAAGAGCTGACCTCTCTGTCTTCATTCTCCCAGTGTGCATGAACACTCCAATAAAGGCAGGACAGCTTGATACAGTGGAAGTCAGATAAACATGATGCATAGAGCTCCATGTCTGATATGTAAATATGCTACAACACACAGTTCACCGACTGACACAAGACAGCAGAATAATAGGAAGTGTAGTCCTATACCTAAAGGAAAATTGACACGATCCAACCAGAACAGCAAACTATTAAACAAGGAGAGAAGGTACTGTGGCTCTCATTATGGAATTACAAATGTAGCACAGTTCAGAGAGATGTATGTAAACTTTCTCTTAGGAGAGAGGAAACTTCTTAAGAAAAATGTTCAAAAGTTTATTCTTAAGGGAGCAAGGAAAGCGGAGGTACAGCTGATAGTGTTGTGGGGGACCTTAAGACATAAAATATTTACTGGGTTACCATTGATATAATCACTTCTATGAGCATAATCATTACTGATACAGGTAGCAGAGAAATGTGTACTAGAAGCTCAGACTGAAAGAACCATTTTGGGCCAGATGTTCACAAATGAGGATCTCAGACAAGAATCTCAAAGCAGAAAGTAGGAGGACAGGTGGGAAAAGTAACCCCAAAACAGTGCTGTTCACAGCTGACTTTACAAAGCTAAACCAATGAAAAACAAACATTTCTGAAGCCTATGCATTAATTTGCGCTAATAATCGACTGAAACATGACAAGAAGACAGGCACAAAATGAGTAATTTATTTGTAGCATACATGAGAAAAGACATTCTTTAAAAACAAAATAGTAATTCTCCTTCACGAGATTTGGGGCAAAACAGAAGATGCAAACTATCAGCGTGACCTCAGCTGTAAGGAAAAATAACTGCTGCATTTGCTGTGAGCAAGTCATGGACTGGAGTTCAGTAAGGTTAAAGCACTGCCAGCATTGTTTCTGTTATAAAGTCAGAAATGCATTACAGATTGTGGCTGTGTGATTATGGGGTTAGGACATATAAGTAAGGAAAGAGGTGTAGAGGACCACAGCAGGTGGATAGAGAAGTGCCTGTGTTACTTCGTATCTGCACAGCAATTTTATTGCTGGTTATAAAGACTGCTAATAAAGCTGCCATGGTAACTAATGTGTGTATGATTGGTCAGACCTTGAAAGGACTGACGTACACTGCAGTCACAAAGCTAGGCTGCCATTTTGATGTTTGACGTATTGCAGCATCCAGAAGGTCCTCACTGACATGGAGTCAGTGAGATGACATTCGTTCTTTTGCACATCAGTGAGCAAACCGTAACTTCAAACTAAATCTGCTATTTACTGGGGAGAGTACAGTTGTGTACAGTTACCATAAATGTAAATGTTCTAGTGTATTCACTGTTGCAGTCATCACATTTGGGTCATCCTGCCAGGAGTAGCCCTCAGTTGGCCTGAATACCAGAGGCTTAGTATTTCTGCGTCGGTTGCTTTCCCTCCAGAACTGACATCAGGTCATCAGTGGTATAAAATCAGGCAGCCGACCCATTACATCAGTTTTTCTTGCCCTAACTGTCAGGAGTCCCCAAACAGGGAGCTAGGTTATGGTGGAAGAACACCACCACTAGAAAGTAAATACCAAAAATTCCCTGTAAGGAGAGAGGAAGAGAGAGAGAGACAGAGAGAGAGAGAGAGAGAGACACACACAGAGAGAGAAGGGGGATGGAGGGAGGGAAACCAGGACTGCAACAGTGAATACACTTGGACATCTACATTTAAGGTAAGTATACACAACTGTACTATGTTCTTCATGTTTCACTGTTGCAGTCATCACATTTGTGTTGATTCCCAAAGCTGAAGAAAAGGGTTTAGGCAGTCAAGAAGACTGGGGGCTGGCTAGGATGCCCTGCAAGACTGTGGTGGCAAAGCCTGCCCTGGATTTGAAGAAGATAGACAGGTGGTAATGCTTGGTGAAGGTATGAACAGATGTCCATGTTGCAGCCTCCAGGATGTCCCTGGTGGGGACCCTTCTGAGAAAAGTTGCAGAGGTGGAGGTTGCCCTGGTGGAATGTGTTCTGATGGTTTCCCATGCTGTTTGTAGCAGAAATGGATGCAGTATTCTATCCATTTGGAGATTGTTTGTTTGGATATGGCCTTGCCCTCTGCCCCTGCTGTAAAGCTGACTAGCAATTGATCAGTTTTTCTAAAAGATTTAGTCCTGTACAGATAGAATCTGAGCTGTCTGTGCACATCTAGAGAGTGCAGAATCCGTCCCCCCTTGTTTTGTGGGTTAGGGAAAAAGGTGGGCAAATGAATGGATTGGTTGAGAGCCACACTGGACACCACTTAAGGCAAGAAGGATGGGTTAGTCCTGAGGGATACCCTGTCAGCATGGAAAATGATGAAGGGCTCTACAGCCATGAGTGCTTGTAGCTCTGATACTCTTCTAGCTGAAGTGATGGCCAGAAGCAAGGCTGTCTTCCAAGAGAGGAATTTTAACTCTGCTGAAGTTGCAGGTTCAAAGGGGAGGTAGGGTGAGCTTTTCCAACACAAGGTTAAGGTCCCAAGTGGGGTAAGAGCTCTTCTGGGTGGCCTTAAGTTTAGCCCCTCTTAGGAACTGTTTGATGAGAGGGTGTGAGAAGAGAGGTGGCTCTGTGCTGTAATGAGCAGAGATGGCAGAGGCATGAATTTTAATAGAAGAGAAGGATAGACCTCTATATAGTAGGTTTGCTAGGTAATCCAGGATGAGAGGTAGGGAAGGCTATGCTGTTCCAGCTCCCTTAGCCTGGATCCAGGTGCAAAACCTTTTCCACTTGTCAGCATAGGATTTTCTAGTGCTGGGGCATCTGGCCTCATGTATTACATCTAGGACTTGTTTGCTTAGGCTGGCAGCTTGAGGAGAGGTCAGGGAATAAGCCAAACTGCCAGGTTGAGCATCTGCAATTGGGGATGCATGAATTCTCCATTCCTCTGGGTCAGGAGTATTGGGATCTGAGGTAGGTGCCATGGTGGCAGGGGTGACAGGCTGCGCAGTAGTGGGTACCAGTGCTGGCATGGACAGTCTGGGGCAATCAGCATTGCCCTCATTTTTTCCTCCC
This sequence comes from Protopterus annectens, assembly GCF_019279795.1. Lineage (NCBI taxonomy): Eukaryota > Metazoa > Chordata > Ceratodontiformes > Protopteridae > Protopterus > Protopterus annectens. The sequence continues at coordinate 720,446,963 of NC_056743.1, read as the reverse complement.
TTATTTTGAGCAGTACCCTTGAAATGAGTGGTAGAGGGGGAAATGCATAGACCAAGAGGTTTACCCACTAGAAGAATAGAGCATCCACTTTCAATGCCTTGCTGTGAGGTTCCCTGCTGCAGAATTTGCTGAGCTGATGATTGGAGTGGGAGACAAAGAGGTCCAACTTCAGGGTGCTCCATTTTTGGGTTACAAGGGTGAAGGTTCTGTGGTCTAGCTGCCACTCGTGTGGATCTAGCAGGTTTCTGCTTAAGTTGTCTGCCAGAGAGTTTAGAGAGCTTGGCAGGAATTGTGCTAGCAGGTGTAGTTGCATGGCTGAGGCTGTGTGCCAAAGGGTTATGGCAAGCCTGCAGAGAGGATAAGAGTGAGTTCCTCCCTGCTTGCTAATATACCACATCACTGTGGTGTTGTCTGTTTTGATCAGTAGAGGCCCCAGTGAGAGTAGGGGTCTGAAAGCTGTCAGAGCGTGCTGAATAGCTAGCATCTCTTTTTGGTTGATGTGCAGATGTATTTGATTTGGGCTTCAATGGCCCTGAATGCACCTGCTGTCCAGGTGTACACCCCAGGCATAGTCTGATGCATCTGTGGTGAGGGTCTGGGAGGCTTGGGGTTGCGAGAAGGGAAGTCCCTTGTTGTGGTTGCATGCTGCTGCCCACCAAAGAAAATCTTTCCTTAGACAAGGTATCATTGATATGATAGTTTCCAGGTCTTGAGAGTGTTGACACCAAAGGCTTTTTAGGTACCATTGTAGTTTCCTCATAAGCAGCCTGGCATATGGAATGAGTAGAATGCAGAAGGCCATGAACCCTAGAGCTTTCAGAATTTTCCTTGCAGATAACTGAGTTCTAGTGGCTAGTTGAGAGAAATAGCCTGTCAGGTAGGCTTGTTTTTCTAGAGTAAGGAATGTCATCTGGGATGCTGTGTCCAGGCTTGCTCCTAGGAATACATTTTTTTGTGTGGGACTAGTTTTCATTTCTTTTCATTGATAGTATACCCCAGGGAGGTCAGTAGGTCCATTACAAAAGTCAGGTGCTGTAGCAGCTTTTCCTGACTGTCTGCCTGAATTAGGCAGTCATGTAAGTATGGGTAAATTTGAATATTTCTTTGTCTGGATAAAGCAATGGCAGGAGCCAGATATTTTGTGAAAACTCTGGGAGCAGTGGATAAGCCAAAGGGAAGCACAGAGAACTAAAAGTGCATAGATCCTGCCTTGAAACATAGGTATTTTCTGCATGATTCCCTGATTGAGATGTGTAAGTAGGCCTCTTTTAGGTCTAGGGTGGCTAACCAAGCATCCTTGGAAAGCATTGGTAAAAGCTGATGAAGGGTGAGCATTTTGAATTTTGGTATCACCAGAAAGATGTTTAGAACAGACAGATCGAGGATAGGGTGCCATGTTCCCTCTTTTCTGGGTACCAGGAAGAGTCTGGAGTAGAAACTTTGGCCTATCTGTTCTGCAGGAACATGCTGTATTGCCCTCATGGAGAGCAGAGAAAGGACTTGTTTTTTTGGCCTCTGCCCACTGCTTTGGAGGAAGATCTGGTAACCCTTTTTGGGGTTGGCAGAGTGTGGAAATAAAATTTGTATACCTGGGACACTATGTTGAGGACCCATCGGTCATTGGTAATGATGGCCCAGTTGCTTGCGTGGAAGAAGAGTTTTCCTCCTAGGGGCACAAGTGGGTGGGCAGAGGTAGGGGGTGGAAGTGTAAAGTCATTGTGAGTTCTTACCATAAGGGGGTGGCTTTGCACTCCCTGTTTTAGAAGAGGAGGAACTCCATTGCTTAGATCTCTGCATTACCTGGAGCTGTTGTCTGGGGCGGGTCTGCTTCCCCTGGGTCTGGGCTGAGCTGGCCTGGAGAGGGCAGGAAAGGGCCAGTGTATGGAGGGGTAATACCTACTGAACCTCGGTGGCTGGACTTGTAAGAAGTCTTTAACTGTCTGTATAGATTTAGCTTTTTCTTCCATCTTTTTTAAGACCTCTTCTGCCTTGATGCCAAATAAATTGCCTTTGCTCAAGGGTGTGTCCAATAATTTGGATTTGACATGGTCTGGAAAGGTCTGTTCCTTTAGCCAAGCATGCCTTCTAAGGACAGAACCAGTGACTGCTGCCTTGCAAGATGCTTCTAGGGCATCAAAACCACATTGTAAGGTGTGCTTAGTTACTTGACTTGCAGAATGCATTGACTCTTGGAATTCTTTATTTTCTGCACAAGCAGGAAAAGAAGATATTTTTTGTTTGAGGAGTTCCATGGTATGTTGCTGATATTTCAGCATGTGGAACTGACTGTTTAATGCTCTAATAGCAAGTGTAGCAGAGGTGTATACTTTTTTACCTCATCTGTCTAATGCTCGGGAACCGCTATCTGAGGGCGTTGGATTCTTAGCTGAAGTTGTTTTGATTCCTTTAGGTCCTTGAGAAATGACCTTGGGGTCAGCAGTATGATTTTTGAAAAGAAATTTGTGAGAGTCAGGGACTCTGTAATACCTGTCAGGCTTCCTGGGAGCAGGAGGAAGGGTGTCAGGACTCAGATTGGATTCCATAAAAACCTCATCCACAACATCCAAGACAGGAGGAATGGCTAAAGGTCTTGTTATGGAAGTTCTAAGAATTCCCCGAGTCTTTTTAGACTGAGGGTAGTCCTAACATTCCTATTGGAAATGCTCCCTTAAAGAATGTAGGGTTTCCCCAAATGAAAAATCCTCGGGTGGAGAGGCAGAAGGAATGGATTCCTCTACATCAGAATCCTCATAAGCAGAGAGGAGTTGCATATCTTCATATTCAGATGGATCAGAGTCATCAGACTCCTGTTCAGATAAAACTACTGGCGTCAAGTCTCTTTTTCTTTTGGAAGGGGTAGCCTGGCTTCCTCTAATGAGCATAATAAGGTCTTCCACTATTTTAAGCATTTAAGACTGAGGCAAGAGAGCAGGTGCCTGAGCTTGGGTCATCGTTTTTTTGGGTGTGGTTCGTACCCTGGGCCTTAGAAACTCAGTAGTTTTAGAAAGAACTGAAGACGCAAAATAAGTCGTTGGTCTGTGTTGAGTATTGGTAGTGCGAAGTACTTTCTCAGATGCAGGGTGCCTGCACAGCGGCTATGGACCCATCCATGGTAGAGACATCTGCAGGATCCTTAGTCGAACAAGAGTCTTGCAGCATACCGGACTCTGAAAGGGTCTCAGTAGCGGCCTGCAAATCCACAGAAGCGGGTATCAGGGGCTGCGAAAGTGCCTCACTGAGGTCCGGAGAACTAGCTTAATGGAAGCGTTGTCGGTAGTTTTGGACCTGTGATGTCTGTCTCTGTCTTTATCCTTACGTTTTTTTCGGAAGATCGGCAGTTGGATGGCTTACCAAAGCCATATTGGAATTTGAGGACTGAGAGCGAAAATATCAAGCTACAATAAGGGCCCAACGACATATAGTTCTGGCATTGAGCAAAGCACAAAAGCAATAGCGGGGTACGTCGTGGTCTGGGCCTAAACAGGTGACACAGTAAGAATGGAAGTCTCGGTGTGGTATTTGCTTTTCACAAGTGAGACAGTTGTTAACTTTTTCTGACATCAGTTAGAGCAAGAAAAAAGGATCCCCAACAGGGTACTTAGCTTTAGAAGACTTCAACTTCAATTCAGAAATGAAAACTCGGGTGCTGGTCGACCGGCACTCCTGCAAACTGCTTCTGCTTCTGGCTCCTTGGCAAGAAAGACTAATGTAATGGCGTTGGCTACCTGATTTTATACCACTGACGACCTGACGTCAGTCCTGGAGAGACAGCAACCAACGCAGAAATACTAAGCCTCTGGTATTCGGGCCGACTGAGGGCTACCCCTGGCAGGATAACCCAAACGTGATGACTGCAACAATGAAGCACAAAGAACATCTGGAGGCTTACAGCAAGGTTTACTGGAACCCTAATGTTCAGAGGTGCTGGACATGAGTATCACTTGCTGATAAACCAAGGTGTTGCTTGTACACACATGCAGCTCAATACAGTGAGGTCATTCCAGACTTAGCACAGCATACTTTGGCAGAAAAATATGATGCCTTAGACAAACTCTAGAAAACAAAATGGAGATGTGTGAAAGAAAAACAAGTATGCAGTAAAATTATCATGCCATAAGCAACATACTTTTCCATAAAGTAAACATACAAAAGAGAGAGAGAAAATGGCTATGATTTTCAAACAAGACAGCAGTATCTAGGATTAAGAAGAACCACATAGCATTTAAGATGTACAAGGAAAACAGAAGGATGAACACATGACTACAATACCAATTAAAAGTAGAAGTAAAAAAAGGAATAAGTAATCTAACCAAGAAAAGGATAGACAACTTAGTCAAGAAAGCAGAAAACACAAATAACAAGGAAAAAGTTCTTCATATTTTCTTGTTTTGGTGGTTGGTTTTAAGAGGTCTTCCCTGTTAGGTTATCAAGAGCGATCTGCATTACAACTAGAAATTCTTTCTTTCCTGGATCAAGATTTGAACATGGCATACCAATACCCTTGCTCTGTGGCAGAAATGGACAAAGCCATAACTGAGTCTCAGATGACCAGTGTTTGACTAGCGGCACAGACACTGAATGGACTGGGCAGTTAGGATGGCAATGACAATGACCATCTAGGAGAGAGTGAGGATGTTTAGGCTTGCTGCAATAGTGGCATTAAGAGCCTGGAGAACTCCATGTTGCAAATGGCATACCATACTTTCCAGAAGCAGTATGATGCTGCCTGCAGTAGAATCCTCAGCCTCCTCACCAGCCTGACATGTGGGTTGGTTTGAGACTGGTAGAGACTAAGGTGGGTCCAATAATTCCAATGAACAAGGAGAGAAGGTGGAGCCAGTTGATAATCAGGTGTGGGGTTGCACAGTAGAAAAAAAAAAGATTTGGCCTCATTGATTATCTCAACAAAGGTAAGTGCCAAATGTACTAAGAATTCATTTAATGTTATGCACTTGTATGTAAAACAAAACCAGTATAAATAATTTTATTGAACTCTTCATATATTTCTCATTATGATTTGCATAATGGAATATGTGTGGCTATGTTGTTTTCTAACTTTTAGTTTAATTGCTTATCTGTTCTTCCAGGGTCCATTTTAGTCATAATCTTGGACAAAGGCATGACAGCAATAATGAAACTGCCAGTACAATTTACAAAGTTAGTGAATAATTCATCCAAAATATACATACATAGTCAGTATAATCAAGTTCACAAATTAAATACATATACATAAGTAACAAAGAAAGCAATATATTAAAAGAACCAACCAACAGCGTGATGAAATGAGGACTCTCCTGAGGCAAGTCAAACAAAGGTACTCAGTCCAACACCCTGCATATTTAGTTGCCTATCACACCTCAAACAAATAACATTTGCTGCACACTTAAGTGAGGGAACAGTCCATTTCTGAATGAACATGTGCCTTCTGACTTTATATATGTGGTGGAAGCACACATTGGATAGCCAGACCACCATTATAGAATACTACTTCCATTTTTATACTGAATCTAGGTCTATGCAGTTAGATACCAAGTGTCTGATGACATTCTGAGGACTGAAATTGTGAGCCTTGGAATAACAGAATTAAAAGTGAGAATGTGAGGGGAATATATATAATAAATCTGTGGTTGTGGCACCTCACAATATTCCCACTATTTCCAGGTAGAGTACTCACCGACCTAGTATACATAAGTAGCAGGGGTGTGGCTACAACCCCCTACAACAGAGAAAAGCCCATGCAGAAAAATGTTTTAATGGAATAGTAGCTCATTTGTTTTATTTACAGTTTACTTTTTTCTTGACTTTTGGGACCTGCAATTTTGGAATCTTATAGAGCAGAAGAATGCTAAAATACAGAATTTGTTCACTACTAGAGGGAATTACTAAGAGAACATAAGACTGCATAAAAGACAGATATGGGGAAATTTGCTCTCTGTCCTTAAAAGGCAGCTAGTTTACTTCAGCTACATAAATTCAATGATATTCCTAATGACTGGACAAGGAAATGATCCTGTATATTTTATTTAAAGACGTTCACAGCTTACATGTGTTATATTGTGAGTCCCAAACCAATCAGGATATCCCAACACTGGGATAAGCAGAATTTTTCAGCAGTTTCCATTAATATAGGGAATAAAATGCAAGTAACCACCTTAAGATGTCTATGAATTTTATCCAAAGTAAGGTCTTTATGGTACTTAAAAGTCAGGCTGGGATCATAAGTGAAGAGAATGTTTTGTTTAGCTTGCCTCTTATTTCCAGCAGAAGCCAAGCATCTTGTGTGGTCTTTCAGAGCAGAATAAAGCTTACATTTGCTTAACCTATGTAAAAGATACTGTTTTTATAACAAATGGCTTTAATTGGGCATATAGACTCTCTGCCTAGGTCTCTGGGGCAATAATATCAGCATCAATCCTGCCAGCAGATAGGCCTTAGCAGCCAAGCAAATACATTTTAGTTTAAACAGCTCATGTTGAGAAGCTGAGCATGGACTTAAGAGGATTTAGGTTTATGTACTTACTTAATTCTATCGTTGTGAGCTCTTTAGCTTCTGCATCCTGTAGCACAAGGGGAGCCACCCTCTACTGCCTTGCAGGAGGATGCTACACTGAGTATAGCTGTAAGATTAGCTGAACTCCATCATGACCCAATAAGGGTCAGGTATGACCAGTCATTTCTGAGACAATGCCCAACATATTTCCCTATGCCAAAATATAGTCGGTTCTGCTACTTAATGAGCATGATGAGGATATATAAGCATACATCCCCACATAACGTACTCACACGTAAGGCAGGTGCAAGAGGCCAGAAAACAAATGAGAAAATCAAAATGAGGACAGCACCAAAGAGTGAAAATATATACTATCCTTTAATACACTATGGCAAAACCAAAGAATCATACCAGTTTCAGCCCCAAGGCTTCTTCAGTGATACACTACTGACAATTAATGAATACTTAAATAGAATTCTAAATAAATCAATTAAGCAGATAAACCAGTATTTAAAGGCACAGTATTCTAACAAAAGTTATACTCAATATATATAACCAACTTTAAAAACATTTGAAGATGGTCATTCAAGCCAGGGGAAAACAAACCCCCTAATTTAACAATCCAAGCCCTCTCCTTGTTATTTAATATACCATGCCATCCCATTTTCCTGGATCTATCCCCCCATATTTTATCAATAATTGTGAAATGCAATTTGGCTGTTTTATGATTTAATATATGTTTGTATAAAGCATTTGTCAAAAGTTGATTTCTCATGTCACTTAGATATTCTGACATTCTGATCCTGAATGGCCTGGACATCTGTCCCACATAAAAGGAGGAGCAGGAGCATGTGGCCAAATAGACCACCCAATCAGTACCACAACTTCCAAAACATTTTATCTTGTACACCCTGCTAGTGTTTCTACTAGAAAATTATTTAGTTTTAAGCATGTGTGTACAAAATGAGTAGTGCCCACAAGGAAAAGATCCAATCAATTTGTCCCCTGTTAAAGTTAGTTGTTGACCAAAGCCTGTTGATGTATGCCCAGTTTTAAAGTGATTAAAGTATGAGCCCAAATTACGGCCTCTACGATATGAAAATAAACATTATGGAGTTAGTATCTTAGCTAACTCCTGATTAGCCAAAAGAATGTTCCAGTTATCCCTAATTACATTACTAATAGCATTGATGTTCCTGCCATAAGTTGTCACAAACCTAACCACCTCCTCCTCTGTAGCTGATTTCACCTTATATTCCAATAATTGGGCTCTGTCTTGTTCTCTGGCCCAATTGCTAGCTGTCCTAACATACCCTGGTTTGTATCCCCGGTTGCAAAACCTATGTATAAGGTCCTGTTGATAGTATTTGTAAGTACCTTGATCTGAACAAATTCTCCTCACTCTCAGAAACTGGGATTTGGGTATATTTCTAATAATGCGATGGGGGAGTAAACTGGTTGCCTCCAATAAACTATTATACTGGTGATATTTGCGAAACACTTGTGTGGAAAGAGTGTGATCAGGATTTCGTATTATACCAACATCCAGAAAATGAATCTCCTGCATATTAAGTTTAAACTCCATCCCCCATTTGTTCTCATTTAGATACTGGATAAACTCTAGTAAATATATAACATCACCCCGCCAAATCAATCAGCAATCATTGAGGTACCTACGCCAAATATTCATGTCCCCTAAATAGATGTTATGTAATGGGTCATAGATAAGATGTTCTTCCAGGTACCCCTTAAAAAGATCTGCATAAATAGGGGAAAATGAAGCCTCCATTGCAGTTCCCTGTGTTTGCCAAAAGCAGTCTGCTTGAAAGTAAAACACATTTTTTGTTAGTACATGTTCAGCCATACAGGTTAACAAAGTGTTGAAACCAGGTGGATAGATGTCCGCCTTGTCAAGCCAATATTTTAAGGCCTCCAACCCAGCTCAATGAAGGATATTCATAAAAAGGGCGGTAACATCTAAAGTGCACATCATCCAACCCGGTTCCAACTGTGAATCAGACAAAATCTAGAGAAACTGAGTGGTGTCCTTTAATCTTGAATGAACCATTTTTAATAAAGGTTGTAGATATTGTACAAGGAACAAAGAAAGGGGTTCCGTCAATGAACCCCTTCCAGAAACTATAGGTCTTCCTGGTGGTTTCTCCAAACATTTATGAATTTTAGGTAGCACATAAAAAATCTGCCTCTGAGGATCATCCACCACTAGTTGTCTCTTAGTAGCCACATCAATAATCCCTTCCTCTACATCAAGTTCCAAAAAGGAATCTATTTCCTTTTTGAACTGCATAGTGGGATCCAGTGGCATCAACATATAGTATCTAGAGTCATATAACTGTCTAAAGGCTTCATTCAAATAATATTGCATGTCCATGACCACCACTGCTCCTCCTTTGTCAGCTGAAGTAATAACAATATTGGAATTATTTTTCAAATTTGTTAATGCCTGTTGTTCCTGTTCTGACAAATTATGGCCTAACATGCATGAATCATACTGTTTAAAATGCAAATCTTTAAGACAAGACTCTTGAAATACAGAAACAAATTTATCCATAGGAAGCTGGAAATTAGATCTTCGAAACCAAAAATCTCTACCTATCCGACTCTTATCTTGTTCACCAAAATATAGTTTTAAGTTTAAAAGACGGCAAAAAGCCAACACATCATTGACAACAGTATCTTCATTCACAAAGAAACCAGGAACATATGATAATCCTTTACTGAGTAGTTGTAATTCAGCATTGGTAAGATCAACAGAGGAGATATTGTGCACATTAAAAACTTCTGTTATGGAGGTGCTAGAACCTGTAACAATGTTTCCACATTTTTCACTTTTTCTATGTTTTCTACCACCCCTGCATTGCTTAACCCTAAAGGGTCATCCAAACCTCTGGATTTGTTATGTACTGGGGACGCCTGAGTGAGTACTTTTTCAATTTCTGTAGCAGACGAGTCCTCCCCTGAGGTGCTACTATAATCTGTTTTAGATCTCTTTAAATGGCTGTAAGTCTCTTCTTTCTAAGTTTCCCCACACTGGGCTGCCCATCAAAAAACTTAACCGTTTTTTTGGGGCCATATGGTTTACCCTTACGATAATCTGCCAGTCCCATTGAAATTTCTGTAATTTCTTAGTTTTTAATGTTTTCTCCAAGGATAATAAATCCTGAGAAAGTTTGGTCAAGCATAATTTATACTGGGTCTGTCCATCAAAAGCTTTAACTTCCTCACAAATTTGATATATAAGCATACCCACAATCTGAGAGGTTCAGCATCCCCAAAGGGTCTTGCAAGAATAAACAAGCTATTCCTTATAAATGCCTGCACTCTAACGTGTCTGTCTGTCTGACAAAGGGTACAAGAAGTGTAGGATAGGGTGTACATAGTCAGATTAAAATTCTTCTGTAAGGTGTGTAGCTCTAGCTGTATTCAGTTCTCTGTTTAATTTCTCCATGTATTTTGGGTTTATAATACCAATGGAGAAATGGACCCCATTCCTAACTCAAAGTATGATTAAAGTTTGTGAAATTAATATTCTTTAAATATTTGATGTATTAGAGTTCTGTAAGGTGATAAAGACATTGGCAGAAAACTGATTGTGCCTCTGCCTGGGCTGTATACTGTTCCACTGCAAAACATTCCCCAGTTAGTTTGCACAAGTAGAAGTGACGGGCTATCATTGACATCCTTCATTTTTATCCAAAATTACCCAATTCTGTTGACCATTAACAAATAGAAATACATTTCCTTTAAATGAAGAATAACACTTGCATTTGTTTAATCAATAGTTCATTCCACACTTTTTAGACAACCACTGCTCAAGATGGGTAAAAGGTGGAGGTGTCTCAATCTTCATTCAGAAGAGATTCACAACAAGTGTGGTTAAGCAGCATGATGCACTAGAGCTTTTTTCATGTCCAAATCACCAACAGAAAAGGTCCCTTCTCACATGCTGTCTAAGTAAAGAACTCCTTCTATGATCCAAGGAAGCCACAATGTCTATATATAATACCTAGAGCCACTCAGCATATTAAACTCAGTACTATTTTCATGGGTGATCTAACCTATTCAACTGTAGACTGGAGCCTACACCACCAATAGTGCCGAAACACATAGATTCCTGGAAATTATCAATACAAATATTCATTCATTCAGAGCTTCCCTGTGCCTGGCTTGGAGACTTGTGACTACAAGACCTTGGGTTTATCTAAAATCATCTCTATACCTACAAAGCTGATGTAAGTATTTTTTTTGCACTTGCTCTATCTCAGTGCTATTTAACAGTTCTCTGCTGCATTTATTTATTTTGTTGAATGTATCACTGCTTTTCAGCCTGCACTTGTTAAAGAAACACCATCTGTTTGCTACTGGACTGCTCTTAGATCATTTTAACAGTATTCTGATATTTCCTATCTCCTCTGATACTGCAAAAGCTGTTCTGAGTTTGCTAAAATATTTCTAAGTTTTGCAAATTTTTTCTGTTTATAGAAGTTCTACATTTGCATACATTTTTTTCTGTATTTGGAACTTTCTCAGGTTTGTGAACTTATTTCCAAGGATTCTTGATACTGCAGGAATTCAGCATTTTGTTGTAAAGCATTTTTTACTGCACTTGAGTTCAAAACTAGTTTGTTTTACACTGAGGGTTTTTATGCACGCTGGTTAGAGCAGAGGGCTGATTCAACCCATTTGAGTTGGGAACTGCTGGTAGAAGGCTTATTGTGCGTTCATCTGATTGGCCTGGGGGCTTAACTGTGTAAAAACCTTTCATCTTGCTGGTATAAAAGTATTACATTTTTGTGAGACTGTGCTCATTTATTCAGTGCTTCCCTGTGCCTGTCTTGGACACCTGTGAATACAAGACTGTGGGTTTATTTAAAAACATCTCTGGACCTACAAAGCTGATATAAGTATTTTTTTTTTGTTCTTATTCTAACTATCTCAGTGATATTTAACAGTTCTGTGCTGCATTTATTGATTTTGTTGAATTTACCAATGTTTTTCAGCCTGCAATTGTTAACAAATGCCATTTGTTTGTTACTGTACTGTGCTTAGATCATTTTAATAATATTCTGATATTTCTTAACCTCCTCTGATAAGGCAAAATCTGTTATGAGTTTGCTGAAATGTTTCTACATTTTGCAAAGTTTTTCTGTGTTTGTAGAAGTTCCATATTTGCACCCTTTTTCTGTGTTTGGGAACTTTTCTCAGGGTTTGTGCACTTATTTCCAAGGATTCCTGATACTGCAGGAATTGTGTCTTTTGTTTTAAAGCATTTGTCACTGTATTTGAGCTCATAGCCAGTTTGTTTTACATTAGAGTTTTTTTCTGCACTCTGGTTGGAGCAGAGGGCTGCTTCAACCCATCCAAACTGGGAACTGCTGGTGGAAGACTTATTGTGTATTTATCTGATTGGCCTGAGGCTTAACTGTTTAAAAGTCTTTCATCCTGATGATATAAAAGGCTCATGCAAGCATGGTTGCCCATGCCTTGTACATTAAGCAAACCTGTCCAGTTAGGAAATGCTCTCCATAGTCTCTCACTGTTCATAGCTGCTCAAAGAGTTAACAGTTGCTGCAGAGGGCAGCACCACTGCAGCTCATTTAATAATATACTACTAAACACTCTCACTTGACGTTTAAGTGACTTTCCCCTACTCCTTCCCATCTACTAAGGATCTTGTAGAATGGACAGGTTCTTCCTTCTTATCTCTGTTTCTGGCCTACTGGATATGGGCATACTGAGGCAGTGTAGTAACTGCTTCATGTTCACTAACAACCATTTAATTTTAGAACAGAAAAAACACAGTTTGTGAGAGATGTAGATACAAAAAGTCATTGGAGGCAAAGATCTCACATACACACATGAAAAAATGCAAACCAGGTTGTCAGCTCTAAACCCAAAGAATTCACTACCAACACTAAGGAACAAGCACATAGACCCACATATGTGGATGTACTTACTTGTAATCTACCCAAACCTCCAAGACTTCCTAAAAGTATCTCTTAGTGGCCCTGCACACACTCAAAAAAAGACAGTACCTCAAACAATAAAACACAAAACTCTGAAAATCATAGTAGCCCTTCCAAGTCCATAAAGTAGCATACCGCACAGCCAAACATTCTAGTTATTGGGGATTCCATTGTAGGACACACTGAGGCCCCCTTACTAGGCTACACAAGGAGAAGATCAGTGTGAGCTATTTGTTTGCAGCCAAGATCTGCCAGATCACACATTGACTTAGGTCTTTAAACCAGAAGTACCAGTATGACACAGTTATAGTCCATGTGGGAGTAAATGACCTAAGATGTACCTCAATGGACTACATGAAGAGAGACATGATAGAGCTCTCTGAATATGTATCCCAGGCAGGTATGAATCTAGCCTTGAGTAGCATTCTACCTTCACCAATGATGATACCACAATACCAGCAAAAAATAATTGACTTCAACAATTTGCTCAATTTCTGCTGCCACAACAAGGGGATCTAATAGCTGTCAGCCTTGGGAGACATAACTGACAAACCAGCAAACCATGATGCTTTGCTAGAAATCATTTGCACCTGTCACCACTTGGCTTCCAGACACTGGCAAAAACTTTATCTATCCCCATAGTGCCTTTTTTAACCTGTGCCAAGTTGTTAAACCCTCCAACATAACAGAAATCACTCACGACTACCAAAAGGTATAGCTACTCAACACTAGGAGTTTAAATAAAAAACTGCCTTCCCTGGAGAAACCCCTCACCCTCAAGAATGCAGATATATCTGCAGTCATGGAAACATGGTTCAGAACCATGGAAAACACTCCAGCTATCAAAGGCTACAAAGCTCTTCATACATTTTTATCCCCCTCAGCTCAGGATAAAACAAAGGGAGGAGGTGTCTCAATGTTCATAAAGGATAAGTACACTGTTAGACTGATCCAACAAAATGACTCACTTGAGCTGCTTCATGCCCAACTAGCCATAGGTATGACACCCTATCATATTCTTGCTAGCTACAGATCCCCTAACATGAGAATGGAAATCCACTACTCCTAAATAAACATACTGGAGTCTCTTAACATTCAGCCTAACACCATACTTATGGGTGACTTCAACTACCCCTCCATAAACTGGGAGACTTATATGAGCCATAATTTACTTTCTCAGAGGTTTTTGGACTTTGTCAATGCAAACACCCTGGAGCAATTAGTTAGCTCCCCAACTAAAGGTTCAAGTTTCCTAGACCTAGTACTCATGAACATAGGGGGATGCTGCTCCCTTCAATGCATTAACTCCACCCTGGTAAGATCTGCCCAAAACTTATCTCTTTTAATATTAAAACTAACCTAGAAACTCCATCAAACTCCAAACCTGTTAAGAACTTTGCTAAGTCCAATTACCTCAAGCTAAGTAACAGCTTATTAAACTTCCAAGCCCTTCCAAACTCAGATGACACTGAGGCCTACTCTGAGCTGTACACAAAAGCAATGTACAACCACACTTACGGATACATAGAGGAGGCAGTACCTGTCAGAGTCAAACATATGATTACTGGCAAAAATAAATCACCCCAGTGGATCCCTAGCATAAACAGGCTACTCAATAAAAGGAAAAATCTTCTCCAAAGTAAAAAAGAAATAGGTAAAAAGAAACAACTTAGACAGCTGGTTAAATCTGCCAAAGTAAACTATGAGGCAAAGATAGCCTCCTAGGTGAAAGATAACCATAAGGATTTTTTTGATTATATTTGCAGCTTTAAGGGAAACGCTCAGCAATGTGCTGAGTTAATCATGAGCAGCAACACTTTCACCCAGTCTGAAACTATAGCAAACTTGCTGGTAGACAAGTTCAGTTCAAACATCTCCTACACATTACCTCCTAACACTCAAAGAAATACCAGCAACCATCGCCCTACTGGCCATTACGAGGGAACAGGTCCTTATTGCACTCACTAAAGCCAAAAACACAGCCTCCATGGACACTGACAACATTCAAGGATGTTTCTTAAATAGCTTAAAACTGACTATCAGGGCCCACTAGAAATCCTCTTTAACTACAGCCTCCAGATGGGCTTTGTCCCAGAGGAATGGAGGACTGCAGCAGTCATCCCTCTGCACAAGGGGGGGCCCATCAACTGACCCAAGAAACTACAGACCCATAAGCTTGACCAATCTTATCTGCAAGGCCATGGAGAGAATTATCATGGACCTGATTGATAATAACATAGGAATTCTCCAAACACTGGATCAGACTCAATTTGGCTTTGTCAAAAGGAGGTCTTGCCTGCTTAATCTGGTGGACCTCTTCAAGAAAGTCACCAGGGGCATGGATGAGGCTTAAACGGTACACACCACTTATCTAGACCTTGCCAAAGCTTTCAACACACTCCCCCACTCAGGGATCATAGATAAATGTACTGAGTTAGGCATAAATCCCTACATCATCAGATGGATATCAAACTGGCTCACTGACAGGACACGTGTCTGGATGGATGATTCCACCTCATATAAGAAACCTGTTATTAGTGGTGTCCAGCAGAGCTCAGTGTTGCAACCCCTCCTGTTTGGTATATACTTCTCTAAAGTGAAGGCCAGTGTTGGAGGCTTCTGGTTCATCAAGTTTGCTGATGACTGTAAGCTGGGAGCAATCATTGAATCCCCAAATGATGTTGACATCCTACAAACAGGCCTAATAATGACAAACAATTGGTGCCAAAACCATGATCTAAGACTAAATGCTAAAAATTCCTAATCATACCCTTTGATAAATCAGATATCCCTGCAAATTATAATATTGATAGCACACCCCTAAAGGTAGCAGTGGTGAGGGATCTAGGCACACAGATAGATAGCAACCTAAACCTTGACCACCAGGTAACTACAGTAGTGAGGAAATTCTTTTGTATGGCTTAACTTATAAATAAATTCATGGCATCAAGATCAAAGGAAGTTGTAGTGCCATTGTACTCTGCCCTTGTCAGGCCCATAACTGAGCACAGTTTTCCCTTCTGCATGACCTAACCAGACACTTACACCAAATGGAGCAGTCCCAGAGGTTCGTCACTAGAAAAATACAAAGCATAAGACATGTCTTATGCAGACTGACTAAAGGCCCTATCCCTTTACTCCGTCTCATATCGTTTGTTAAGAGGTGACTTATGCCTGACCTATAAGGCATTCTCTGATCCAGCCTTGATGAAAATGTTGCATATGCTCAAGAAAAATAATGCAAGGGTTATGCATTCCATGGACCTGAACCTTATTTGTGACTCTAACAGAACTTGCTGGAGAGACAGATTCTTATCCTAAAGGCTACCTTGTCTATGGAATAAACTTCCCACCTTTGTAAAACAAAGTCCTTCCCTCACTCTCTTTAAAAAGAATTTGGATAAATGGATGGGGGACCGCAAATTCTCTCCCGGGCTACTGCCCATGTCTCTTATGGACAGAGGCAGTCTGTAAATACTCACTACCCTGATACTACCCCATCACATATCTGGGGAATTAAGATATCATACAGTCACATTCTAGGTATTAAATACCAGAAAAGTACCCCCCGCTGAAACTTAAATATCAATATGCTTTACAATAAAAGAAAGAGCTTATTGACTATAAGTAAGAAGAGCAACATACAGAGCGATACAGCCCTTGTCATTAAATTAAACAAGTAACTCAATAGCTTAATTAAATTTACCAAAGTCAAGTTTGAGGCAAAAATAGCCACCCAAGCAAAGGAAAATCGCAAGGCCTTTTTAGTTATGTTTGCAATCTCAGAGCACAACTCTACAATGTGCTGAGCTGTTTGTAAACAATAAAAACAAAACTTTGCTAAGGCTTAAAACTGAACAGCAGGTAGGTGATGAACTAAGAACCGCAAGTCCAATACTTTTAAGTGCTTCCATTCCTTTTTAATCAAAGTGAAACTTCTTCAGAATCAAATGAACAACATAACTAAGTAGTTTAAATAGTTCAAAAATCCCTCCTAAATGACGTAACAAAATATATCACACATCACATGTCCATTTCCTAAAACAGTGTACTAATTTAAAGTGACCAAAAGTTTAAAAGCATTTTCAAAAAAAACTATAAATCTCAATCAATATAAAATAAAATAATAAAAAACTTTTTCTATCAATTTCAATCTAAGCATATATTTTAAATTGATATTTCCATTTAATCCCAGAAAATAACCCGCTTTTAGTGCTTAGTGGTGTTTTTTCAGTTGTTTGTAAACAATGTTACCTACACTGAAGGTGAATATATAGCTTATCTACTGGCCAATAGCTTCAGCTCAAACTTTACCCCTCTCTCCCCCTCCCATTTATCTCACCTAATATATCTGAAACCGACTCGCTACCAGCAATCATAAAAGATCAAGTCCTGAAAGCACCATCAAAAGGAAAAAAAAAAAAAAACTGCACCAATGTGTCCTGACAATTAAGAAAGATGAGAGCTACCGGGTACAGTTCTGCTGGAGTGGAATACATAGTAGGTCATCACACAAGAGAGTACCCCAGTCAGCTGGAAGGAGGTGGACTTGGTCATCAAGTAGAAATCTATAATGGCTGCCTCACTGACAGCCAGTCATACTTGGCTTCACTCTAAGAGAAACGAATAGGTTAATTGACCACATGGGACTCATAACTGGCATGAAGCAGGAAAAAAGCAATTTAAAAATAAATAAATAAATAGAATTTCAGACCAGGAGGGTGATAAAGCTGCTTATGACTTTTTGGCTAAGGTCAAGTGTGGTGCATTATGAAATTATAACAAGATGAAAAGTCAGGAGCTGCAAGTGACAAGCAGTTATAATTTTCATTATAAAGCAGCATGAGGGAGATGCACTCAGCTAGATAACTGATTAAGTTTTAGACAGGACAAAACCATCTGTGTGCTTTTTCCTCATACAGTTTTGAAACTGAAAGTTATATTTGTGAGTTATTTGCAGATGCTAATTGCACATTAGCAAAGCATTTGACGTGGTACCACAAAAGTTTAATGAATATATCAGATAGCCTTATGGTAGAATCCAGGACAGTACAGCTCTAGAATGGAGGAAACGTTGAGTAACAGTATTGGAAGGCTACACAAAAGAAGGATGGTAGTTAAGTGTGGTATCGCAAGATTCAGTATCTGGTCTTTTCCTTTTTCAGTGTTTGTAAGCGACATACATGGTACAAAACTCTACTTTTACTGCTGACATAAGGATATTGTAAGTGTGTATTTGTTTGCAAGGTAAATTTCAAAGAAACACTCACAGGCCCTGCCCAGAAATTTAAACAATATGCACATCAGTACAAAACATGACTGAAACCCATGTGGTTATAACTCCGTAGTTATAAGTGTGGGGGATGGCTCTATGACATTTGTGAATTAATTCTGATACAAACTACATACAACCTTAAGTTATGTTAGAAATGCTTTATGCTTAAAACAAACTGTCAGATATTGTACATATTACGCTAAATGATGCATTTTGATTGATTGGCATGGTAAAACATGTTGAGAAATGGATCAAATAAAAAGAATAAAGATAAAAAATGTCACAAACATACTAGAAATGCATACAAGTGAAATGTGCTCTTTTTGTACTTTATATAATAAATGAATAGCTGTAACATATTTTGGTTTATTAATAAGCCACTGTCTATTTAAAGAGACTTAAAATATCTTTGTGATGTCATTCTGCAAATTAAATGTATCATCTCCATCTTCTTTTAATGTTAAAATACAAGCAATAAATAAACTAAATCATAACACAATGAAAGGCATCACTAACTCTCTCAGATATTAGCACAGTAAGCATTTGGCCTATATCAGAAGGTCGAATGCTAAAAATAGCGAACGCTCTTTTATCGAACTTAAAAATGCGAAACCTTAAAATGTTGAAGGAACAGTTCAGCAATTTTTTTCCCAGAGAAAAAATTTGCTGATCCAAAAAAAAAAAACAAAAAAACAATGTACAGGCAAAATAAAGTGGGGGTCTTTGCCTCTCCCACCCTGAAGTTAAATATACCAACTCCGAGATCGCACCACAGTGGAGAAAACAGCAAAGTCCGGAGAACGACCCATCGATTTTTTTTTTCCTGGGAAAAAAAAAATCGATGTTCTGTGCCTTAGACATTTTCAGGTTTTACATTTTAAAGTTTGATAAAAGAGCGTTCGCTAATTTAAGCATTCGCTCTTCTAATAGGAACCCAAACATTTGACATTAGAAATGTAAAAACTGGTGTTCAGTCATTTTTAAAGGTTTCTTTGGGCAACTTAGTAAAGGCCCACCCCTTTAGCTTCTGAACCTTGAATTATCTCATTATCTTCTGTCTCTTCACTTTCTACTTAAAAAAAACTGTACCTCTTTCTACTTCATTTTGCTGTTTGCCATATTTATTACTGCTTGTTGGTAGCCTCACTAAATTGATGACAGTATTCTACTGAATTGCTGCTTTTAGTGCTGTCTGTTACTGTTATGATTTCTGAGCTATTGTTTGAAAGAAATCTACTGATTAACTATACTTCATTGCTATCTACTGTAATTTATTACTGTTTAACTGCATTTCATTGCTGTTTAACTGTATTTATTCATACTGCAAGTGCTATTATTTTGACTATAAGTGATTAATCTGTGTTTCATTGTGAGTTTTTTCTTACTGAGTTCTAAACCTTAAAATTGAGTAGCATAGTCTAAATACAGGTCTGCAGCATCCAAAGCTTCAGCTGCATAGCTTTAAGCCCCTTTTGAGGTATTCCAGCTATAAGTTAACTGTTTCTTCTGCAAAAAAAAAAAAAAAAAACAAACCAAAAAAAAAAAGTTATAAGCTTGTTTTCCACCTTTCCTGTTACTAGAGTAGTCCAGATACAGATTTGCTGTATCTAGGACTGTTTTGTAAGTTTCTGAGTTCCCCAGACCTTTCTGTGTTAGAAGAAATCCTTCTAGCTTATCAGTGGGAGTGATAAGCACTAGGCAGCCTATCTACCACAAAAGGAGTGATTTCTGGCTCTGAAATTGTAGTTTATTGGCCATTTGGGCAGTTTTTCTATCCCTTTCTACTTTTTGGTTTAAAAGCCTGTGTTTGCGTGGGTTTGCACTTGTTTCCGATGATTCTGTTTTGGTGTCTTGCAGACTATAAGAGCAACAGAAGGGAGAAAAAGAGACTTTAAGTGCCTCTATTTTGATTTTTTTCTGATTATATTGCTTTCTGCACTTAAGTAGATTTTTCATTTAACTGCATTTATTTTAATTATTTGCTTTAATATTGCTACACACTCAAGTCTGCTAGCTTGCACTGCATCTATAGTATTTTTATTACTGTTTTAACTGTTTTTTCTGCAAAAAAAAAAAAACAAAAACAAAACAAAACAAAAAAAAAAGTTCTAAGCTTGTTTCCTGCCTTTCCTGTTACTAGAGTAGTCCAGATACAGATTTGCTGTATCCAAGACTGTTTTGTAAGTTTCTGAGTTCTCCAGACCTTTCTGTGTTAGAAGGAAGCCTTCTATCTTATCAGTGGGAGTGGTAAGCACTAGGTAGCCTATCTACCACAAGAGGAGTGGTTTCTGGCTCTGAAGTTGTAATTTATTGGCAGTTTGGGCAGTTTTTATCTCCCTTTCAACTTTCTGATTTAAAAGCCCGGGTTTGCACTCTGTGCAGCACCACTAAGCTGGAGTAAACTATTACCAGTGTCAAAAAGTCTGCTCCTCAATTTTTCACTTAGATCTTGCTAGTTCTCTTCTCTCTTGCACTTTAATTAGCTTATTCACCTAGTACTTCATCAGGCTTTTTGCAGTAATTATTGTAGCACACATAAGTGCTATCAGCACTAGATGTCCTATAAAGAAATAGCACCGGTACTTAGTAATGATGACCATACCTCCTGGAAGGTCAGTTCCCTGTGTTTTCTCCTATTAACGTAGTGAACTTGGGCATTCTGAGGCAGTGTAGCAACTGCATAATGTAGAAAAAACAAAATTCACAGCAGCTTCCAAATAAAACTTGTAATCCACAAAACGAAGCAGCTTTTCAGGCAAAACAATAAAGCCCTGAGCAGGGCAAGCTTAGAAAATTGTAAAAAAAAAAACACAGATGGCTCAGCACACTTCAGTTCACTTTATTCCACAGAGACACAGCACATACAGCCACCACTACTCTAAAATTCTGTGAAAATGTGAGGCAGATCCTAATTTCACCACCTTGGGCTGATTCCGCCCTCCTGAACTCATCTTCATCATAAATACTAGTTAATGCCAGTAGTTCATCCTCTTGGGCTTCTCTGTCTTCTGAGGATATTTATCCTCTTTAGCAAGCTGGAAATTAGCAAAGCTTCCAAAGATGCAAGTTAAGAGTCATCGCTTTTACATTCCCAGCAAAGGAAAGTACTGCCGGTACACAGTCCTGTTCAGAATCAGGGGTGGGAATGTCAGCACACCGATTAGGCGATAATCAGCATGCTGACGTTCCCACTACTGATCATACACCAATGCACTGTACGAATACGTACATAAATGCATGGAACTAGCCATACCCAACAGAACCAAGATGCTCTACTCCAAAAAAAGGAAGCCAATCTGGTGATCCCCTGCCATTAATAATCTCTGCAACAGAAGGAGGAAACTGTTGCAGAAAAAGGTGAAGTCCCAAGACTGGAAAAAGTCCATTATTAGCCTCAACAAAAAGTTAAGATCCCTCATCAAAACCTCCAAAGCCAGCTATGAAGGCAGAATTGCAGCAGACACTATAAACAATCACAAAGCCTTCTATAGTTATTTCAAGAATCTCCAAGGCAATACCCAGATTTGGATTTGCTCTGACTTACTGCACAATGGTACCTCCTATACTGAGCCAACAGATATTGCCAACATACTGGCCGACAGAATCAGTGGTAACTTTACTCCTCTTAAAGGACCAATCTCAACACCGGAAGAATGCCGGCACCCAGCATTACTGCAGCACAGGTTAAAGCTGCATTGTCCAAGGCCAAGAATACAGCTTCCATGGGACCCGACAATATCCCTGGCTGTGTTCTACATGAATTACAAAGTGAACTGTCACCACTTCTGTGTGCCTTGTTCACTCACAGACTCACCTCAGGCTTTGTCCCTACTGAATGGTGCACTGCTACAGTCATCCCTCTCCATAAAGGAGGAGCGACTACAGACCCTGGAAATTATTACCCCATTAGCCTGACTAGTCTGATATGTAAGGCTATGGAGCGCATCATCATGGACCTAATTAACAAGGATATACAGAATCTCCAAACTCTAGATCCCACTCAATTTGGTTTTGTGAAAGGTAGATCATGCCTGCTCAACCTGGTTGACTTCTTTGAGTCAGTCACCAGAGCTGTGGATGAGGGTAAGGCAGTTCATACAGCCTACCTCAATCTGGCCAAGGCCTTTGATACCATTCCTCACTCAGGAATTATTGATAAACTCACCAAACTAGGTATCAACCCCTATATCATTAGGTGGGTTGCAAATGGGCTCACAGATAGAACCCACAGTGTGAAAGTAGCAGACTCCAAGTCAGACTGCTGACCAGTCATGAGTGGAGTCCCACAGGGATTGGTCCTAGGTCCTCTCCTGTTTGGCATCTACTTCTCAGAAGTCCAGGCCAACATGGAGGGACTCTGGCTGACCAAGTTTGCAGATGACTGCAAGCTGGGAGCCATTATTAACTCCCCAAGTGATGCAGACATCCTATAGAAAGGCCTCACTGAGACCAATGATTGGTATCAAAACCATGGCCTTAAGCCTAATGCCAAAAAATGAATCCCACTAATTACCACATCGATGGGAGCCCACTGAACACTGAAGGTGTTATAAGAGATCTGGGGACACAGGTTGACTGCAATCTCTCCATTGACCACCACAGTGACACTGTGGTCAGAAAGTCCTTCTATGTGGCACATCTCATTACCAAGGGTTTTGCATCCAGGAAGAAAGAGGTCATCATTTCTCTGTACTCTTCCCTCATTAGACAAGTCATAAGAGTATAATGCCCCATTTGGAATGTACCTCATTAAACACCTGCAACAGCTAGAGAGGCCACAAAAGTACCTGACAAAGAGAATCCTAGGCCTTAAACACATGTCCTACATGGACAGACAAAAAACTCCAGCTATTCTCTGCCTTATATCATCTATGATGAGGCAATCTCTGCATGACTTACAAAGCCATGTCTGACCCAGCTCTGTTAGAAATGCTACATCTGAAGAAATCCAAATCCCTCCGCACCACATGCTCTAGAGACCTCAACCTCATTATCACAATCAATAGAACATGCTGGGAGGGACAGGTTCATAACCCAGAGACTATCCATGTTCTGGAATAGACTTCCCATACATGTCAAGCACTGGCCCTCTTAAAGAGAAATCTTGATGAGTGGATGGGAAATAGAAAGTTCACCGTGGGGATCACTCCAGTGGCTCTACTTCATAGAGGCACTGGGAGCTAATGTCGGGCAGCACAATGCCAGGACACTTCTATGGACTAGGCTTGTAAAAGCTCCAGAGCCATTAGCCTAGTACACACCTATGAACCTATGAACCCATGTTGTTAAATTCCCTCATAGCAATGCAATCACCTTCCTTAACCATTGTTATTCATGCTTTTTCTCTGTTTTACCACTTCTTAAATACTGCCATAGGCCTAGAATCCCTGGCTTTGACCATCGGTATTGAAGGACTATGTATAAACCAAGATTATGTAAAGATTTAGAAAAGAAGAACATATATATACCGTAAGTGAAACAATTGTCTAAACATGGCTGCTTAAATTATTTGTGAAAATGCATCTGAAGATTGAGAACACTAGAAAAAAGACAGAGCTGATGCAGAAACAGTGGCAGCACAAAAAAATGGAGGGGCATGTTGGGGTAACTATATCAAATGGTGTAAAAATAAGGAAGCAGTGAATGAAAACAGGAAAGATATCTATGGAATACTGGGATGCAAAGGAAGTGGTAACACAGGTGGAAGAGAAGACACTGTTGTTTCTTTTGTAGAGAAAGATATATAGAGCACTGTGAATAGTTTTAAATGCCCTCCTGTTTGTAAGGACATAGGCATTCAAAAACAACAACAAACCAGTACACAGTTTTACAACAAGAACCATATAAAAAAGACCTGAAAGAACGTACTATGTCACGTCCTAAAGAAAAGTATGCGTTGAGGAGTATCAAAACATGTAAGCACTTCAACAGACTCAAAGAGCCCCAAAACATAGATGTTTAATAGCACAATGTAAAAATACAGGTGGAAAGCCTCAGGAAAGATAAGAGAATGTACTTTTTTTCACAGAACGCATGAGCGGAACAGCCTTTCTGAGGAGGTACCAGGGTTGAAATATTTTAAAAGCAATAATGAATGTTATGCATAACTAGGAACAGATAAAGAACAATTTTTACAACTGGTAATTTAAAATGGGCAGTTGTTAAAGTGCATTCTAACGTTAATATAGTATTTAGGGAAACTGGCAGATTAGGACCAAGCAATTCATATCTGCAATTGAAATTTTTGCTTCTACTTAAACTGCTCACAGTGCACAATCATTTATGAAAAAGTGTAACAGGATCATTTCCTTTTGTTGAAATCACAACAAATGCCTGAAAAGGGAGTGCTTTGAAGTTCAAACTAGATAAGCTATGGAATTAGTCATTTACTTTCTGTAAATATTATAGTTCAACTACAACAGAGGTATGTGAAGACAGTTTTTACATGTAGAAGAATAATGGGTGATGTTAAGTTGTCAATCTCGCCTTCTGGATGGGTTCGGAGCCGAACCTCGCCTCCGACTCGGCCAATACTAAAGCTCGAGAGCTATTTCCACCGGCCCGCGGCTCCCCTATATCCCACAATGCTAGGCGGTAACTACTCAGATCTCGTTTGCCGCTTAGCTGCGAGGTGCTTTCTTCTACCGGCTTTGGCAGGTTAGTGAGATTTTCTAGTCAGAAAATTAAAATAACTACCCCTATCCTTTTTATTTAGTCAGTTTTATAGTACTGGGTATCCTTCTAGTTTAAATCGGGTCTTCCCTCATTTTTATTCCCTTTTTATTCCCTTTTTAAGTTCTAGGCCTTTGGCCCACTTCCCTTTTTTTCCCTTTGTCATTCAGTGTGATTGGGTTTTCCTTTTTAGGTTAAAGGGTGTGTCTGTTTTTTGTGTCTGTGTCTTTTTTGTGTATACAGTCACTTTTCTGGGATGTCGAAAGACTCCAAGGTCTCAGGCTTCAAGAAGTTTGACTCGAGCTGTCAGAAAATGTCTCTGACAGACGGTCACACTTCTTGTGTATATTGCCTGGGACCTTTGCACCTGCAGGACTCCTGTGCTGTTCGCCATGCATTCAGCCCAAGAGTCCTGCAGGAACCCAAAATAAACTTATTCTTCGAGGCTTATTAAAGCCTGAAGGCCCCCCCCGACCCAGTCTGCGTCGGGGAAGCCTTCAAAGACTTCCAGGCTGTCGGCTCCAGCTTCAGAGCTGTCCACTGGGAGCATTAAGACTACTTTGACATCGGCTCCGGCTGGAGTCGATGTTTCGAAGACTCAAAACATTACCTCGGCTCCGGCCGGAGCCGAGGGTGCTAAGACTCAGTCGGCTCCGATAGTTTTATCGGAGCCACCTTCAAAGAAGAGGTCGAGGTCCCCTTCCATCGGCTCCATCCACTCGGCCTGGGGATCCCCTCTTCTGTCGGATCGGAGCCACAGGTCCCATTCCTCTCGGTCCTCCAGGCTGTCCGACCATGACTTACAAAGGGTGGTGAGTAGACTTCTCAAGTCCGAGGCACTGGCCCAAATGCTGCATAGCCCTACTCAACAGTCAGCGGCTATTCCCATCCCTGCTTCTGTTCCTCCTCCGACTCCTTTGAGTTCGGAGCCGGGGCTCGTCAGAGCCGTGGCTGTCGGTGCATTGGAGCTGATACCCTCCCTTTCGGCTCCATCGTCTGCTCCGATTTCCTCTTTGGAGGGATCTCGGTGCCGGGCTTCCCTCGTTGGCTCTGAGGGGGCGAGTGGCATCGGACCCTTGTCCGACCCTGTTCTCCCTCTTGGAGCATCGGCGCTGGTGAGTTCGGCTCCGACATCAGCCTCGGAGCCGTCCCTGTCGGTGCCGGGGGGGGGTCCTTGTCTCCTCGGAGCGGGGACCTTTGGCCCTGGCTGATCGGGGCGCCTTCAAGGTCATGCGGAGCATGCTAGACCCCATGTCTACCCCACAGTTGGCTCCGTCAGCTCCTCCCTCTTCTGTGCCTGTGGTGGTTTCTACCTACCCACCCCCTCGTACCAGACCGTAGAGAGCCAACCCCTCAGGTTTCCCCTTTGGGAATATCCTCTTCTTCCGAGGATTCTCCTGATCTGGCAGGGAACCCCCTCGGAAGAGACAGTGCAAGAGGAAGCACATTGACTCCCCTGAGTCTATCACCTTGGACACCAACTTGGAGGAATCTGAGGGTTCCCCTCGGTCCCCCTCTGAGGGTGTCTCTTTTGCTGACATCCTTGAAATCCTTAAACAGAGGGGGAACTGGCCCACCCTTAACCCTTCAGAGGACGAGTCGGTCTACCTTGAGACGTTTGGCTCTCACCCTTCCACCTCCTGGGTGTCTCCTCCCTTTGACCCCCTCATGGAAGTGGTGGCAAGGAAGGCGTGGATGGCCCCTGATTCGGTGGAACCTACCCCAAGGAGGCCGTCAAAATTTATTACAGCCCCGAAAGAGAAATAGTTCTTATCTAAAGGCATCTCTGTTGATGCCATGGTGGTGGCCGCAGCCACTAAGAAGGAATTAGCTGATCCTTCGGTACCTGTCCATCCTCCTAATAAGGAATCTAGGACCATGGACAGGTATGGTAAGCGGATGTTTTCCTCAGCGACCTTTGCCATGCGGTCGCTGAACTACTTGTGTCACTTCACCCATCTCCAGAGGGATTTACTCAAAGATATGGGTGATGCTATGCAGGATCCAACAGCTGAGGGGTTCCAAGACAAAATGAACTCCCAGTTGGCAACCCTGAATTCGACTGTCAACTCCTCCATGCGGCTTATCTCATATGCGGCCGATGGGGCGAGTAGGGCCGCAGGCACAGGTGTAGCTTTATGACGCCATGTCTGGATGCGGCTTTGCAATTTTGCGGACCCTTTCAAGGCATCCTTCACCAATTCCCCCTTTGATGGCTCAACGTTGTTTGGACCTCAGGTGAAGGATACATTGACTAGGTGCGAGCAGGAAGGTAAGACTCTCTCTGCCATGGGAGTCCATTTTTCTACCCCTTCCAGACCTTATCCCAAAGGTCAGAGGGGGGGGATGTGGTTCCGCAAACCACAAGGAGTCTCATCTGATGCACAAAGTCGATTCTGCTCTAGAGGCAGAGGGGGGAACAACAATAGACGCCGCCCTAGGGGCAGAGGTGGTCTGCAAAACCAGGGTAGCAGAGAGACTTTCTCTGATAAACCCTTTCAGCATCCCTGAGGAGCTGCCCGGCTGTCCACCTTCGGAGGCAGTCGGGGGAAGATTATCACTGTACCCAGAAGCCTGGCTTTCCCTCACTCAAGACAAATGGGTACAGTCGATTATATCCGAGGGTTACAAAATCCCCTTTATTCACATCCCATCCCAACCCAAATGATTCCTTCCAGACGTTCCACCCAGTCCAAGGGAACAAGCAGCGTTAGAAATATCAATGCTGCTGTCAAAAAGAGCTATCCCGCCAGTCCCAGCAGACCAGCAAGGATCCGGAATCTACTCCAAATTCTTTTTGGTACCAAAAAAGACAGGGGACTGGAGACCAATACTGGATCTCAGCATGCTAAACAAGTATGTGAAAAAAAACAAAATTCCAGATGGTCACGCTACAGTCCATTCTACCCTTCTTGGGTCAGGACAATTGGATGTGCTCAATAAACCTTCAGGATGCGTACTACCATATCAAAATGCACAGATGCTCCAGGAGGTTTCTCCGCTTCAGGCTGGGAGCCAGTCACTACCAGTTCAGAGCCCTGCCCTTTGGTCTCACTACAGCCCCCTGAGTGTTCACCAAATGTATGGCAGTGGTCGCGGCTCACTTGAGACGTCAAGGATTCCAGGTGTTTCCATATTTGGACGACTGGCTCCTTACCGCCACCACCAGGCATCAACTTCTTCTATCCAGAGACTTCACCATTCAAACTTGCCAAGCTCTAGGCATTTCAGTAAATTTCGAAAAATCTGCCTTGTCAGTCTATTACCTTTATAGGCGCCACCTTAGACACAGTTCATCTTTCTGCCAGAATGACAGAGCAAAGAGTATCAGATATCCGCAAACATGTTTACCTTCTGTTTCAATGCAACAAGATCAAAGCCAGGGTAGTCTTGAAGGTATTAGGACTCATGGCGGCTACCATTACACTTCTTCCCCTAGCTCGTTTTCACATGCGGATCCTCCAGTGGATGCTGTTTTCTCAATGGTCCTTCCAACAGCTCCCAATGTCTCACATCATTCTGCTAACCCAATCATGCAAGAATCACCTGTCTTGGTGGATGACATCACCTCAAGTTCTTCAGGGCAGACCCTTCATCCCTCCCCCCCAATCGCCACGGTGACAACGGACGCCTCCCTGATCGGGTGGGGGGGCATTATCAGGGCAGGACAGTCCAGGGCACGTGGCAATCTTTCGAGTGCCACTTGCACATAAATGTCTTAGAGATGAGAGCAGTGCTTTTAGCGTTGCAAGCCCTTCAGGACTCTCTTCCCACAGGGACTACTGCAATTCAGATGGACAACATGTCCGTAGTGTGGTACATCAACAGACAGGGTGGAACCAAGTCCTATCCCTTATGTCGAGAGGCACTCAGACTTTGGCAGTGGGCGATCTCTTCTCAGTGGTTTCTGATAGCAACGCGCATTCCCGGGAAGTCCAACGTGATTGCGGACAAGTTGAGCAGGGCTATTCTCATGCCTCATGAGTGGTCTCTAAAAAAATCAGTGCTGGAAGAAATCTTTCAAAGATGGGGTCGGCCTTGCTGTGATCTTTTTGCTACTCCCCAAAACAGCAAGTGTCACGATTTCTTCCCCTCTTCCCTCTACCAGGCCAACCCACCAGAGACGCTCTAGTCCATGATTGGCCCCGGGGACTCCTGTATGCTTTCCCCCCTTTTCCACTGATCTCTCAATTAATTCAGAAAGCTATCGCCTTGAGAGTCACTATGATTCTCATTGCCCCTTACTGGCCTCAACAGATATGGTTTCCATTCCGGCATCATTACCTCTTGGAGTAGCCCTGGCATCTGGACCCAGTGTCAGATCTTTTGACCCACCAGTCGGGCCAGCTGCACCACTCCCACCAATCTCTCAACCTCACAGCGTGGTTTCTCCGATTCCTACCCTAGCCAGGCTTCCTTTAATTTCTCATTCGGTCCGTAACATCCTGATAGCCTCTCACAAGTCTTCTACCAGAAGGATTTACAATAGTAAGTGGAAACGTTTTTCCTTCTGGGCAGCATCAAAAAATATAGACCCCTTCACCGCACCTATCCAGTCTATCCTAGACTTCCTGGCAGAGCTCTTTCATTTAGGCTCTTCCTCATCTACCATTAGAGTACAACTAGCTGCTATATCTAACTTTCATTTAGGTGTCTCAGACTCCAGTATCATGTCCCATAAACTTTGCAAAGCCTTTCTAAGAGGTATCTTTTTGCTCAAGCCCCCAATCAAAGATCCCCCACCTCAGTGGGACTTGAATTTGGTCCTAGCCTCCTTGATTCTCCCCCCCTTTGAACCTGCGGCTTCATGCCCTCTCAAGTTGCTCTCATGGAAAACCCTTTTTCTAGTAGCCATAACATCAGATAGAAGGGTATCTGAACTTCATGCTCTTTGCAGTCGTCCTCCATACTTAGTTTTCCATAAAGACAGGGTGTCCCTCTGGACTAATCCATCCTTCTTGTCTAAGGTTTCCTCTGAGGCAAATCTAAACCAGACTATCGATCTCCCTGTCTTCTTCCCTGATTATTCCAACAGGTCGGAACAAAAGTTACATTCTCTAGATGTTCATCGCCAACTTCGATATTATTTAGACAGGACTAAACAGTTCAGGAAATCTGACCAGCTCTTCCTGTCTTATGTGGAAGGGAAAATGGGCCTTCCAGTTTCTAAAGTGTCCCTTTCGAGATGGCTTACTTCTATAATTACCTTCATCTATGAAATCAGACATCAAAAGCTGCCTTCAAGACCTAGAGCTCATTCAACCAGGGCATTAGCTACATCTGTAGCTTTTCAGGACAGGCTACCAATAGAT
>NC_056743.1:720407227-720412227 GCF_019279795.1 Protopterus annectens | reverse complement strand
GAAGACCAAACTCTCAGAGAACATGAAAAGCACAGCAGCACTTGAGCAATAACACATCTCTTGTATGGCAGTGAGCAACAAGACATAAACATTTAATCTGTCAAGGTGTAATTCTTGAGCAATTGGTGATAGTTGCAATCTCATATCAAGTAACAACATGTAAGCCGGGAGAATGATAGAGACTCTTTGCTCACTCAAAGGTCAAGTAAGAAAATATATTTAAGAAGGATTGGCCACAGGTGGCAGCTGAAAGGTAAAATATTCAACTGCAGCTTAAGGAAGTAATTTAACATCTGGCACTAAAGTGACCAGTCTGTTTTATACTACCTGTATTAGCATGCTTCAGTCTGTGAGGGTCTCCCTTTTGCATGATGTGAAAAACCTTACCGACAATCTCATTTTTTGAAAGATAGTCAGATAGGGGTAAGTGTTAAGATGGTTTGGATTTGTTTATGTATTAAGGATGGCACAGTGAAGCAGCAGTAGCTTTGTTGCCTCTCAGCAAGAGGTTCTCTGGTTTGATTCTCAGCTGGAGTGCCTTCTGTGCGGACTCTGCATGTCCCCCCTACGTTCGTGTGGGTTTCCTCCAGGTGCTCCGGTTTCCTCCCACATTACAAAGACATGCATCTGGAGCATTTCTTCCCGGGCATCCACTGAAAATTGGCTTCTTTCCAAGTTGGACTTTCCCAGTTGACAAATATAAAATAAAATTATGTCCTTCTTCCCTTTCCATCTTGCAGCTGGTAAACAAAATTTAATGTCTGGCGTACCAAGCTCTCAGGCTTCAATGAGACAGTCAACAGTCCTCGTCAAGCTATAATATTTCCTAGTGCTTCCATTGTACATAATGGACCAGGTACAACACTTGCAGTGACATCCCTCTTCCTGTGGTGGCAGGACTTGTGAGCTGACATTAGCCACTCACTCCTATCACTCCCTTAATGACCTTCCCAATGACCAGGTCCATTCCTTAAACAAATGTCTCCTGACCACATTCTGGAGTTTAACTTTGCGATGTGCGATCAGCTAAGGAAGCATTTTTTTAAGAAAAGTATGCTGGGTTCTTGAAATAAACTGCCACAGAAAGTGTTGGAATGCATGCAGACAGACTGAAGGGTGCATGGCATAAACTGAAAGCTGGGAAGGGGGTGCACAGCTGTTCATGACTGAAATTGTCCAGCCCATTTACGTGGTTAGATGAATAAATAAAACTAACTACAAACATTAATGGATTCATCAGGTTTGTGCTGTTCTGTTACCTATTTATAATTTTTTTGTATCCTTTAGAAAAATGGAAAAGACATTACAGGTTCTATCTTCTTATCACATTCAGTTAGTGAAGAACTCCATGAACTGATAAGGGGTGCTAATACCAGGCAGTATTAGACAGAAATGTCAGTGGAACGGTGGTAGGGTAAGATGGTTTGGCTAGCAAAGGACACAAACAGGTATTAAAATACTTCTTTAATCTGAAGTTTAAAATTTTACCTTTCAGCTGGTGATGGCAAAATAAAATAACACAAGATGACAATAAATTTCATGTCTGCAAAATAAGCTGAACATCAACAGGTTGGGGGAATAAAGCATGATCTCACTTTCAGTTTCACAGAATGTAGGTTGATGCATGTTGGCTACAAAAATCCCTGCATACAACACTTTCTAGGTCAACAACAGCTTAAGGCCGCTAAAGAGGAAAGAGATTTTGGGATTACTATTACCAATGACTTCAGATTCATTGCACATAAAAAGAGATTTAAGTCCCACGCTATAATTTCATGTAATCTAAAGATCTCAAACGTATATCAGACTATTTTCACAGCTTCTTTTAAAACCTTTTCAGAAGAAATGCATATTATCAGCTGTTGCCACTATATCTTGTCTCAATTCATTTGCAAGGAATTTGTCAGAAAACAGACAAATCAGAGGTGTTTAAAAGGAATAACTGATGTTAGTGTATTAGTATGTGCTGAGAAATTTGCAAAGCTTAATCTTTATTTGTTATTGTGCAGAAGAATGAGGGGGATAATTATGCTTTATGTATAAAGTTTACACTAATCGTGCATTTGAAATTATGTATACCCAGGAGAATACAACTGATGTTCTACTAGATCCAAATAGCTGTAGTGAGAACTTCTACAATATAACAATCTAAAAAAAATACAACATTTTTAACACATTTTAAAAGAATTCAACCACTCCCATTACAGAAAAAATTATAAGCTACTATTTTAAATTTTTTATTTATTTTATTTATTTACTGGGATGGTCCGACTGGGACAGTGCCAATTTTCAGTGGATTAAACAGTACAAACCAGGAACAGTCCACAAATAGCAAATAATTCTCCACTCCAGCTCCTAGAAATGTGCAGCGTCTTCACAGTAAACCAATGCAGGCAGTACTTAAAGCATAAAAATCCTTTATTCACACTTAAACAAGTTAAGCGCTTTCATCACCAAGTGACTTCTTCAGAACAATTTCATTAATAAAATACACATCCCTTTATACTCAGTAAGGGTCACATGATAGTAATTACAAACAATTAACCTCCTAAATTAAATAATTGTCTATATTGATTAAAACCTGCTCCTTAATAGTACTGACTGCTGCATACTGCTAAGAACACCCTAACCATCAATACATATACTTTTTATATACATTAATATTACTAAAAAGTACTAATCTATTCTATATTTCAACATAAAAATGCATGTACATGTAATGCATGTGTGTAAAATGTACCTAATTTATAAACATTTATACAATACACTATCCTAACATTAAAAAAACTTTTACTCTGCACCACATATCTGACTCCTCCTTTTTTATCACAACTTTCTTGCCGTGCTGCATAAATTACTGCACTCCACTTTGCCTTTATATTACTACCTACAGTTGTCCAAAATGGGTTTGATAGATATGTGGTCATTAATTCCCGGGTATACTGAAGCATTTAATTTTATTTGCCACCTTACCTCCTTGTCACTCACAGCCTTTTTCAGGTCACCCCCTCTTATTTTTTCCTCAACTACTTCCAAATGGTGGCAAATAAAATTAAATGCTTCAGTATACCCGGGAATTAATGACCACATATCTATCAAACCCATTTTGGACAACTGTAGGTAGTAATATAAAGGCAAAGTGGAGTGCAGTAATTTATGCAGCACGGCAAGAAAGTTGTGATAAAAAAGGAGGAGTCAGATATGTGGTGCAGAGTAAAAGTTTTTTTAATGTTAGGATAGTGTATTGTATAAATGTTTATAAATTAGGTACATTTTACACACATGCATTACATGTACATGCATTTTTATGTTGAAATATAGAATAGATTAGTACTTTTTAGTAATATTAATGTATATAAAAAGTATATGTATTGATGGTTAGGGTGTTCTTAGCAGTATGCAGCAGTCAGTACTATTAAGGAGCAGGTTTTAATCAATATAGACAATTATTTAATTTAGGAGGTTAATTGTTTGTAATTACTATCATGTGACCCTTACTGAGTATAAAGGGATGTGTATTTTATTAATGAAATTGTTCTGAAGAAGTCACTTGGTGATGAAAGCGCTTAACTTGTTTAAGTGTGAATAAAGGATTTTTATGCTTTAAGTACTGCCTGCATTGGTTTACTGTGAAGACGCTGCACATTTCTAGGAGCTGGAGTGGAGAATTATTTGCTAATTTTCAGTGGATGCCTGGGGAGAAAAGCTTCAGAAAGATTATATCACCCCATATGGGACTCAAATCCACAATCCCTGGCTTAGGAGGCCAATGCCCTATCCATTAGGCTCAAGCCACAATGTCAGTGTTTAGATAAAAGGCCTTGGACATAAATATAGAAAGTTATACCTTTAATGAGTGTATCATTTAAAGACCAAGTGCATCAATTTTACCATGCAAACATGGCTCTCAGATGATACTGCTAGTCCTTGGCAGATTTACAAGGGTACCTAAAGTACACTAAAGCACATAGATATTTTGATTTAGTCTGTGAGTGTGCACCATGCCATAATTACCAGTTCTGAAAGACATCTGACATATGGCTTCTGATCTTTGTTTTACTAAGTTTTGTTTTTCAGAAGCACTTTGCAAATTAATTTTGATTTAACAGCATGCTTAGACTGTAAAAAGCTTCATTCATCGGTATATGTAAAGTTTTGGCTTTTAATCTACTGAATCTCTATCAGTATTTTGATTTAAAGCAACTAGATATTGGTTGAAAAAAGGGACTCGCTGTGGCCCAGTCCCCCTAATTTAATTTACATAAGGCTAAGACAGATGACATTCTTCAGCTGCTTTAAATTTACCCCTGAATGATAATGGACATTTGTCTCCTCCTGTACCATATCCCCATATAACTCAAAGTGACAGCAGCAAAAGAGAGGCTAGCAGAACAGGTCAGGGCCACCATATTCACTGTTAATACATACAGAGAATAGTATATTACTGTGCTGAGAATATGGACTTGCACAACTTCAGTCTTTAACGCCAGACTTACTCTACAGCATTTTATGAGTTCTGTTTTTGTGATCAGTTTTTGATCACAAATCATCTGTGACAGTAAATAAACTCATAAACCTGCACAGCAACAACAGTCTTACAGTGCTGTCCAATGAAGTCTTTTGAGTTTTCACTCATTTTAATAGTTGTGAAATAATGGAATGGCATGTGTGGTTGGTAGTGGGGTTGGGTGGAATTCACCCCATGGCAAAAACATTTTTTTAAGTTTTTTAGGATGTTTTTTTCATGTTATGCTTCATGCAATTAAGAAAAGTTGAAATGTAAAAAAGCTGTTTGATTTAGCATAGGGGAAATTAATATTGGTTAATCTGTTCCCATTATTAGCCAAACATGTAAACAATACATTTTTTGCTTTGCTATTCATTTTGTATGTACAGTTGACATGAGTCATAAATGGTTAAGTGTATAGCACCATGAATACTTCTTGGCAAATACAAAGTAAAAAAACTCTGTATTTACTACCAGGTTGTAAGGGATACAG